>NC_140484.1:2500-7500 GCF_964271855.1 Acomys minous | reverse complement strand
TTAGGGTTAGGGTTAGGGTTAGGGTTAGGGTTAGGGTTAGGGTTAGGGTTAGGGTTAGGGTTAGGGTTAGGGTTAGGGTTAGGGTTAGGGTTAGGGTTAGGGTTAGGGTTAGGGTTAGGGTTAGGGTTAGGGTTAGGGTTAGGGTTAGGGTTAGGGTTAGGGTTAGGGTTAGGGTTAGGGTTAGGGTTAGGGTTAGGGTTAGGGTTAGGGTTAGGGTTAGGGTTAGGGTTAGGGTTAGGGTTAGGGTTAGGGTTAGGGTTAGGGTTAGGGTTAGGGTTAGGGTTAGGGTTAGGGTTAGGGTTAGGGTTAGGGTTAGGGTTAGGGTTAGGGTTAGGGTTAGGGTTAGGGTTAGGGTTAGGGTTAGGGTTAGGGTTAGGGTTAGGGTTAGGGTTAGGGTTAGGGTTAGGGTTAGGGTTAGGGTTAGGGTTAGGGTTAGGGTTAGGGTTAGGGTTAGGGTTAGGGTTAGGGTTAGGGTTAGGGTTAGGGTTAGGGTTAGGGTTAGGGTTAGGGTTAGGGTTAGGGTTAGGGTTAGGGTTAGGGTTAGGGTTAGGGTTAGGGTTAGGGTTAGGGTTAGGGTTAGGGTTAGGGTTAGGGTTAGGGTTAGGGTTAGGGTTAGGGTTAGGGTTAGGGTTAGGGTTAGGGTTAGGGTTAGGGTTAGGGTTAGGGTTAGGGTTAGGGTTAGGGTTAGGGTTAGGGTTAGGGTTAGGGTTAGGGTTAGGGTTAGGGTTAGGGTTAGGGTTAGGGTTAGGGTTAGGGTTAGGGTTAGGGTTAGGGTTAGGGTTAGGGTTAGGGTTAGGGTTAGGGTTAGGGTTAGGGTTAGGGTTAGGGTTAGGGTTAGGGTTAGGGTTAGGGTTAGGGTTAGGGTTAGGGTTAGGGTTAGGGTTAGGGTTAGGGTTAGGGTTAGGGTTAGGGTTAGGGTTAGGGTTAGGGTTAGGGTTAGGGTTAGGGTTAGGGTTAGGGTTAGGGTTAGGGTTAGGGTTAGGGTTAGGGTTAGGGTTAGGGTTAGGGTTAGGGTTAGGGTTAGGGTTAGGGTTAGGGTTAGGGTTAGGGTTAGGGTTAGGGTTAGGGTTAGGGTTAGGGTTAGGGTTAGGGTTAGGGTTAGGGTTAGGGTTAGGGTTAGGGTTAGGGTTAGGGTTAGGGTTAGGGTTAGGGTTAGGGTTAGGGTTAGGGTTAGGGTTAGGGTTAGGGTTAGGGTTAGGGTTAGGGTTAGGGTTAGGGTTAGGGTTAGGGTTAGGGTTAGGGTTAGGGTTAGGGTTAGGGTTAGGGTTAGGGTTAGGGTTAGGGTTAGGGTTAGGGTTAGGGTTAGGGTTAGGGTTAGGGTTCGGGTTAGGGTTAGGGTTAGGGTTAGGGTTAGGGTTAGGGTTAGGGTTAGGGTTAGGGTTAGGGTTAGGGTTAGGGTTAGGGTTAGGGTTAGGGTTAGGGTTAGGGTTAGGGTTAGGGTTAGGGTTAGGGTTAGGGTTAGGGTTAGGGTTAGGGTTAGGGTTAGGGTTAGGGTTAGGGTTAGGGTTAGGGTTAGGGTTAGGGTTAGGGTTAGGGTTAGGGTTAGGGTTAGGGTTAGGGTTAGGGTTAGGGTTAGGGTTAGGGTTAGGGTTAGGGTTAGGGTTAGGGTTAGGGTTAGGGTTAGGGTTAGGGTTAGGGTTAGGGTTAGGGTTAGGGTTAGGGTTAGGGTTAGGGTTAGGGTTAGGGTTAGGGTTAGGGTTAGGGTTAGGGTTAGGGTTAGGGTTAGGGTTAGGGTTAGGGTTAGGGTTAGGGTTAGGGTTAGGGTTAGGGTTAGGGTTAGGGTTAGGGTTAGGGTTAGGGTTAGGGTTAGGGTTAGGGTTAGGGTTAGGGTTAGGGTTAGGGTTAGGGTTAGGGTTAGGGTTAGGGTTAGGGTTAGGGTTAGGGTTAGGGTTAGGGTTAGGGTTAGGGTTAGGGTTAGGGTTAGGGTTAGGGTTAGGGTTAGGGTTAGGGTTAGGGTTAGGGTTAGGGTTAGGGTTAGGGTTAGGGTTAGGGTTAGGGTTAGGGTTAGGGTTAGGGTTAGGGTTAGGGTTAGGGTTAGGGTTAGGGTTAGGGTTAGGGTTAGGGTTAGGGTTAGGGTTAGGGTTAGGGTTAGGGTTAGGGTTAGGGTTAGGGTTAGGGTTAGGGTTAGGGTTAGGGTTAGGGTTAGGGTTAGGGTTAGGGTTAGGGTTAGGGTTAGGGTTAGGGTTAGGGTTAGGGTTAGGGTTAGGGTTAGGGTTAGGGTTAGGGTTAGGGTTAGGGTTAGGGTTAGGGTTAGGGTTAGGGTTAGGGTTAGGGTTAGGGTTAGGGTTAGGGTTAGGGTTAGGGTTAGGGTTAGGGTTAGGGTTAGGGTTAGGGTTAGGGTTAGGGTTAGGGTTAGGGTTAGGGTTAGGGTTAGGGTTAGGGTTAGGGTTAGGGTTAGGGTTAGGGTTAGGGTTAGGGTTAGGGTTAGGGTTAGGGTTAGGGTTAGGGTTAGGGTTAGGGTTAGGGTTAGGGTTAGGGTTAGGGTTAGGGTTAGGGTTAGGGTTAGGGTTAGGGTTAGGGTTAGGGTTAGGGTTAGGGTTAGGGTTAGGGTTAGGGTTAGGGTTAGGGTTAGGGTTAGGGTTAGGGTTAGGGTTAGGGTTAGGGTTAGGGTTAGGGTTAGGGTTAGGGTTAGGGTTAGGGTTAGGGTTAGGGTTAGGGTTAGGGTTAGGGTTAGGGTTAGGGTTAGGGTTAGGGTTAGGGTTAGGGTTAGGGTTAGGGTTAGGGTTAGGGTTAGGGTTAGGGTTAGGGTTAGGGTTAGGGTTAGGGTTAGGGTTAGGGTTAGGGTTAGGGTTAGGGTTAGGGTTAGGGTTAGGGTTAGGGTTAGGGTTAGGGTTAGGGTTAGGGTTAGGGTTAGGGTTAGGGTTAGGGTTAGGGTTAGGGTTAGGGTTAGGGTTAGGGTTAGGGTTAGGGTTAGGGTTAGGGTTAGGGTTAGGGTTAGGGTTAGGGTTAGGGTTAGGGTTAGGGTTAGGGTTAGGGTTAGGGTTAGGGTTAGGGTTAGGGTTAGGGTTAGGGTTAGGGTTAGGGTTAGGGTTAGGGTTAGGGTTAGGGTTAGGGTTAGGGTTAGGGTTAGGGTTAGGGTTAGGGTTAGGGTTAGGGTTAGGGTTAGGGTTAGGGTTAGGGTTAGGGTTAGGGTTAGGGTTAGGGTTAGGGTTAGGGTTAGGGTTAGGGTTAGGGTTAGGGTTAGGGTTAGGGTTAGGGTTAGGGTTAGGGTTAGGGTTAGGGTTAGGGTTAGGGTTAGGGTTAGGGTTAGGGTTAGGGTTAGGGTTAGGGTTAGGGTTAGGGTTAGGGTTAGGGTTAGGGTTAGGGTTAGGGTTAGGGTTAGGGTTAGGGTTAGGGTTAGGGTTAGGGTTAGGGTTAGGGTTAGGGTTAGGGTTAGGGTTAGGGTTAGGGTTAGGGTTAGGGTTAGGGTTAGGGTTAGGGTTAGGGTTAGGGTTAGGGTTAGGGTTAGGGTTAGGGTTAGGGTTAGGGTTAGGGTTAGGGTTAGGGTTAGGGTTAGGGTTAGGGTTAGGGTTAGGGTTAGGGTTAGGGTTAGGGTTAGGGTTAGGGTTAGGGTTAGGGTTAGGGTTAGGGTTAGGGTTAGGGTTAGGGTTAGGGTTAGGGTTAGGGTTAGGGTTAGGGTTAGGGTTAGGGTTAGGGTTAGGGTTAGGGTTAGGGTTAGGGTTAGGGTTAGGGTTAGGGTTAGGGTTAGGGTTAGGGTTAGGGTTAGGGTTAGGGTTAGGGTTAGGGTTAGGGTTAGGGTTAGGGTTAGGGTTAGGGTTAGGGTTAGGGTTAGGGTTAGGGTTAGGGTTAGGGTTAGGGTTAGGGTTAGGGTTAGGGTTAGGGTTAGGGTTAGGGTTAGGGTTAGGGTTAGGGTTAGGGTTAGGGTTAGGGTTAGGGTTAGGGTTAGGGTTAGGGTTAGGGTTAGGGTTAGGGTTAGGGTTAGGGTTAGGGTTAGGGTTAGGGTTAGGGTTAGGGTTAGGGTTAGGGTTAGGGTTAGGGTTAGGGTTAGGGTTAGGGTTAGGGTTAGGGTTAGGGTTAGGGTTAGGGTTAGGGTTAGGGTTAGGGTTAGGGTTAGGGTTAGGGTTAGGGTTAGGGTTAGGGTTAGGGTTAGGGTTAGGGTTAGGGTTAGGGTTAGGGTTAGGGTTAGGGTTAGGGTTAGGGTTAGGGTTAGGGTTAGGGTTAGGGTTAGGGTTAGGGTTAGGGTTAGGGTTAGGGTTAGGTTAGGGGATAGGTTAGGGTTAGGGTTAGGGTTAGGGTTAGGGTTAGGGTTAGGGTTAGGGTTAGGGTTAGGGTTAGGGTTAGGGTTAGGGTTAGGGTTAGGGTTGTTAGGGTTAGGGTTAGGGTTAGGTTAGGGTTAGGGTTAGGGTTAGGGTTAGGGTTAGGGTTAGGTTAGGGTTAGGGTTAGGGTTAGGGTTAGGGTTAGGGTTAGGGTTAGGGTTAGGGTTAGGGTTAGGGTTAGGGTTAGGGTTAGGGTTAGGGTTAGGGTTAGGGTTAGGGTTAGGGTTAGGGTTAGGGTTAGGGTTAGGGTTAGGGTTAGGGTTAGGGGTTAGGGTTAGGGTTAGGGTTAGGGTTAGGGTTAGGGTTAGGGTTAGGGTTAGGGTTAGGGTTAGGGTTAGGGTAGGGTTAGGGTTAGGGTTAGGGTTAGGGTTAGGGTTAGGTTAGGGTTAGGGTTAGGGTTAGGGTTAGGGTTAGGGTTAGGGTTAGGGTTAGGGTTAGGGTTAGGGTTAGGGTTAGGGTTAGGGTTAGGGTTAGGGTTAGGGTTAGGTTAGTTTTAGGGTTAGGGTTAGGGTTAGGGTTAGGGTTAGGGTTAGGGTTAGGGTTAGGGTTAGGGTTAGGGTTAGGGTTAGGTTAGGGTTAGGGTTAGGGTTAGGGTTAGGGTTTAGGGTTAGGGTTAGGGTTAGGGTTAGGGTTAGGGTTAGGGTTAGGGTTAGGGTTAGGGTTAGGGTTAGGGTTAGGGTTAGGGTTAGGGTTAGGGTTAGGGTTAGGGTTAGGGTTAGGGTTAGGGTTAGGGTTAGGGTTAG
>NC_140483.1:186884580-186942080 GCF_964271855.1 Acomys minous | reverse complement strand
TTCCTTTTTTTCTCTTTCCTCTTTCTTTTGTCCTTCTTTCCTTCTCTCTGTCTCTCTGTCTCTGTCTCTGTCTCTATCTCTCTTCAAGACATGGTTTCTCTGTGTAGCCTTGGTTATCCTGGACTCACTCTGTAGACTAGGCTGGCCTCGAACTCACAATGATCCACCGGCCTCTGCTTCCCCAGTGTTGGGATTAAAGGAGTGCGCCACCACACCCGGCTCCCCTTTCTCTTTCTCAACAGGGTCTCACCATGTAACTCTGCAGGCCTAGGACTCACTATGTAGAGCACACTGGACCCAGCCTCACAGAGAACGCCTGTCTCGCCTTCTGAGCAGGCCTGTTTCTTATTGGCTGCTGAGAACGCCTGTCTCTCCTTCTGAGCAGGCCTGTTTCTTATTGGCTGCTGAGAACGCCTGTCTCGCCTTCTGAGCAGGCCTGTTTCTTATTGGCTGCTGAGAGGACTAAGGCCTCAGGCAGCTTTGACTTGAAAGTTCCCTTTTAAGGCTTATTTTTAAAAGCTACGAGCCTGGCTGGACATGGTGGCACACGCCTTTAATCCCAGCACTTGGGAGGCAGAAGCAGGTGGATCTCTGTGAGTTCTACAGTGAGTCCAGGACAGTCAAGGTGAAACAGAGAAACCCTGTCTCGAAAAAACAAAAACAAACAAACAAAAAAACACCCTACCCCCCCCTCCAAAAAAAAAAAGCCACGTGCTGGTGTGTAGGTATGACACATGAGTACAGGTGCCTGAGGAGGCCAGAGGCCAGAGTCATGGGACTCCTTGCAGCTGGAGCTCCAGGCCATTATGAGTTGGCTGATATGGGGACACAGGTGCAGGGAGCCACACTGCAAGACCAGCACACACTCTTAACTAACTCTTTTTTTTTTTTTTGAGACAGGGTTTCTCTGTGTAGCCTTGGCTGTTCTGGACTCACTTTGTAGACCAAGTTGACCTTGAACTCCTATCAATCCCCCTGCCTCTGTCTCCTGAATGCTGGATTAAAGGCATGCACCACTCTTCAGTCATCTTTCCAGCTCATGATTGGAAGTTTTCAACCAAACACGCACCTGGCTGGCAGGCCCATAGTAGCTTGCTTGCCTCAATTTCAACATGCTGTGACATGTCATATTTCTAGAGTGGTAAAGAATCACCACTGGTTACATCAAATAATCTTTTAGTCAAGGAACAGAATTATTTTAAAAGGTTTTTGTGGGAGCTGAAGAGATGGCTCAGAGGTTAAGAGCACTGGCTGTTCTACCAAAGATCTCAAGTTTGACTCCCAGTAACCACATGGTGGCTCCCAACCATCTATAATGTGATCTGATGCCCTCTGCTGGCATGTAGGCACACATGCAGGCAGAATACTGTATAAATAATAAATACATCTTTTTAAAAAAGTTTTTGTTTGGCTTTTTGAGACAGGACTTCTCTGTGTAGCCTTGGCTGTCCTAGACTCCCTTTGTAAACCAGCCTGGCCTCAAACTCACAGAGCTCCGCCTGCCTCTGCCTCCCAGGTGCTGGGATTAAAGGCCACCATGCCCAGCTAAAAAGAAGCTTTGATGTGTACACCTACATCCCATGTTTCATGGCTCCAGAAGCCTCAGTAGGGTGCTGAGGGAAGTGTCCCATTCAGAAAAGTGTCCTATGTGAAGGCAGCATGGGGTACATGTGCCTAGAGTTCTGTGTTCTTACATCTTGCAGGAGAAACAAAGGCAGAATAATTTTTTTAAAAACTTTACAGAGTTGGGCAGTGGTGGCACAGGCCTTTAATCTCAGTACTTGGGAGGCAAAGATAGGCAGATCTCTCTGAGTTCAAGGCCAGCCTGGGCTACAAATTGGGTTCTGGGACAGCCAGGGCTACACAGAGAAACCCTGTGGAGGGGGGAAAAGAAGCTTAAAAAGCATCACCGGTTAAATTTATTGATTCTCTAATTTAAAAATTCACATACCTTGGCCAAATGCAAAGAACAAAGTGATTAAGAGAAAGGTTTAGCACCCTCAGCGCTATAGGGCCAAAAATAGTTGTTGTGACTCAGGCTCACAAGCAGTTGAAATCTAGGCATGTACTACAAGGATTGGCCTAATGTTTAATATGATACATGCACATGTGTATATACATGCACACATGTATGTATGTATGTACATGGCATGTTATATATATCTGTACATATACATATATGTGTACATACACACACTTTAAAGTGCGTAAAGTCAGGGGACAGCTTTTGGGGCTCACTTCTCTCCTTATACCCTGGAGATTCTAGGCATTGAACTTACGCTGCCAGCCTTGGCAGCAAGTGCCTTTACCCTGAGCCATATTGCCAAAATCCCTCCCTTCATTTTGAGTGTGGTTTGAACTGTAGGTCAGGTTGGTCTAGAACTCACTCTAGCCCAGACTAGCCCTGAACTCACAGCAATCAATATTCTTTTGTTTGTTTTTTGTTTTGTTTTGTTTTTCAAGACAGGGTTTCTCTGTGTAGCCTTCACTGTCCTGGACTCACTTTGTAGACCAGGCTGGCCTTGAACTCACAGTAATCCACCTGCCTCTTCCTCCCAAGTGCTGGGATTAAAGGCGTGTACTGCCTCCACCTAGCGGCTTTGGGTTTCTGATCTTTCTGTCTCTACCTCCTGAGTCCTGGGATTATAAATGTGTGTTACCATGCTCAGTCCCCTGTGGTACTGAGAAATGAAGGAGGGCTTTGTTCCTGCTAGGGAAGCATCCAGAGACTGAAAGCATCCCCCATCGCCCCACTCTGACTTTGTTTTAAAGGGTTGTGGTAGCTTGAAAATGCTATTTTTGTATTCTGTCATATTTGATGGCATATATGATGAGGAAATAAAGTAGGAAAAAACAAAATTTTTCTCCAAAAAAACACCCAAAAGTATCATTTAGGTTGATAAACTATGACCCTCCCCCCAATAAAGCCCCTTGTGGATGGCTGTCATCAGGACACTCTGGCACGAACTGTTAACCAATAGCATTCACTGAGCACACACTCCAGCAGGTGCTGATGAGGAAGCGAGGAACAGTTTCAGGCAGCACTTCTCAAAGCACAGCGGCTCTCTGCCCGTCTGTGCTAGAATAGCCCCAGGGAACCTGCTAAGACCAGATTCCCACATCTACTGGAGACCTTCTCCTCAGAGTCTCCACATACAGTGCCGTTGAGAGCGTGTGCAGGTGCAAACACAGGCAAGTGGAGTTGAGGGGCAGATGGCTGGGTCTCTCCTCCCACTATGTGGGCCCCCAGGATGGCGCTCAGGTCATCAGACTCATTGGCAAGCGCCTTTACTCCTCGCGTCTTAGAGCAGGGAGGGACTGGTCTATAAACCCACCGTTTCTTAGGACAGAGGGCTCATGCTTGTGTCAAAGCCATGAGAAGCGGTGTGAGCCCAGGCTGTGCCATGGTGGAGCAGAGCCTTGGGTGAGATCGAGAACCCTGGCTCCTTGTCAGGTCAGGACATAGCATGCAGGCTGGTCACACATACACACACATACATGTGCACACACACATGTGCGCACAAACACACACACATATACACATACACACGCGTGTGCGAACACACACACATGTACGCACACACACGCACATGCACATACATGTACACACATATACACATACATGCCACACACGCACGCGCGCACGCACACACATGCTGGAAGCTGAAGCTCAGGGGTTAGGTCCACTCTGCATTACAATACTCACTCCGTGTCTTCCGGATATCGGTCAGCAGTCGGAGAGCCAAGCTGGGGGCCGGTGGACATGATTTCAAGCTGAGTCGCTATGGCACTTATGTTGGTATCTGCCACGACCTGCGGGTGGGATGGCAAGGCATTTTGCTGTGAGTTGCAAGAACACTGGGGAAACCATGGTTGTACTCTAATCCTCATTCGACCTGCACATAGCACTCGACAGGATGAGCTGTTCATCCTTTCTCTTTCTCACTCTCCTTTCTCTCTTTCCTTTCTTCCCTCATCTTCCTCCCTTTCTTATCCCTCCCTGGCGTGAAACTCTCAATAGTCCTGATGTACCTCCCCAGTGCTGGGGTTTCAGTGTGCACCTCCACGCTGGGCTGGAGACTTTGGTTCTCTTTCTCTCTCTTGGTTTCTCTGTGTTAGCACTGGCTGCCCTGGACTCGATTTGCAGACTAGGCTGGCCTTGAACTCACAGAGATCCACCTGCCTCTGCCTCTCGAGTGCTGGGATTAATCCTTGTGACACCACGCCTGGTTGATTTTTCTCTCCTAAACTATTTCCTTCATTTGGCTTCCAATAATTGCTGCCTCCTTACTCTTTCATGGACCTGGAGACTCACCACTCACCTGTGTCCCCAGATCCTCCTTTTGAAAGCTTCTATTTTGAGGCAGGGCCTTACTAAGCCACAGAGGCTGACTGCGCACACTGATCCTCAGTGTCAGCTTCCCAGTGGCTGACGGGCTCACAGGCCTGTGCCAGCGGGCGGCTGCAGTTAGATTCTCACACCTTTCTGACCCTGTCTTCCTCTCTCCAGACCCCAGTGCATCATAACAGGGCCAGCTGCTGAGTTCCTGGTCTTTTTCATCTGCACTGTCTCTGGTTTCTCTGTGTAGCCCTGGCTGTCCTGGACTCACTCTATAGACCAGGGGGGCCTCGAACTTACAGAGACCCGCCTTCCTCAGCTTCCCGAGTGCTGGGATTCTTGTTGTGAACTTACATATCACCTGGGATGACAGCCCCCAGCTTGCTAGCTCCAGCTCTACCTGACTTAACTCCAAATCCTCATGATGTCCCCGGTCATGCCATCAGGAACCCTCTGCCCTGTGCCTGGGCTCTGGGAGCCTTCTGCACTCCAGGGGACCATGGCCTGTTCTTGCAGTTTCATGAAGACTTTGGTAGCGTCCTTGACTTCTCTGTCTCTGGGCTCATAGTCCTCCTAGGTGCTGCAGGCCGACTGGCAAAGTCATCCTGTGTGAGTTCTATAGGAGCCATCTCCCTGCCTGCCTGGACTCACTGCTCCAGACTCTGCCTGAGGCTGTCTGCAGAGAACTAGATGCTGTGGGGCCACACGCTGAAGTCCTTCCGATGACCTTCAAGGTAATCAGCTCTGTGGCACCTCTGACAGTCTCCTGTGTTCAGCACACTGACCTTATTGGCACCCCACAGCTGCCCCAGCCCGACTCCAGAACAAGCGCCCCCGCCTCCCAATCTGGAGGACAGACTGCAACACTCTGCACACAGATCCTCATTAAGACTTGATTTGACGCAGTTCCAGAACAAGCCGACAGAGGGCGCACATGCCTCAACTGTGAACCAGCTGCATTGCCAGTAAAGCAGAGGCAACGGGCCGGAGGAGGGGGTCAGAATACATTTGGGGATCATCCCAAAGTAGGGGAAAAGCAGTTATATGCAATCACAGAGCGTTCTAGAAATACAATCATGGGAAGAATGATCGAGTAAATGGGGAGATGCTTAGCATAAAAGCCTATGGAAGAAAGGTCAAGCCCCTGCCGGACTGTACAGGCCTCTCTTGTTCCGCTGCACCATCCTCCACAGATCAGAGCCTCCGTGTACACTGCCTGACCTGTTTGTTTGTTTGTTTTGTGTTTTGAGACTTGGTTTCTCTGTGTAGTCCTGGATTCGCTTTTGTAGACCAGGCTGACGCTGAACTAGGTGCCTGGCTCACTGCCTGCTCTTAAGGCACACTCCTCACAAACACTCTATCCCAGCTCTCAGCCAGCCTGGGCCTCCCGGCCCACATTCTTTTGACTTTCCTGCTGCTGGCAGGGTCTGCTCTCTGCTGCCTTTTAGCTTATCTTCCAGGCCAATCAAGGACCCAGGCAGCTTCAAGCTCAGGTGACAGCACATCCACCCCCTGGGCTTAAGTTCCAGCTCACAACCCAGATGCTAGGCTCTGCCCAAGCACCAATTTGGGATTTGCGTTTTGACATCTCTCAGCTTATCCAAGTTAAGACAACAAATCCTAATTTGGATTGGGGGATGTAGCTCAGTGGCAGAGCGCATGCCTAGCATGTGTGGGACCCGAGGTTCCACTCTTAGAGGGCACGCACGCGCGTACACACACACCACTTCTTCTCCAAACTCTTGACCAGAAAACCCAACCTCCTCATTCAATTGACTTTTTCTTTAATTTTTATCTTATTAGCGAAATGACACCCCTATGTCCCCAGTTGAGCCAACCAGGGATAACCTGCTGTGGCTGGAACCTGTCACCTCAGACAGGCATTGAGGTGCTATCAACACAGGTGCTCAGTTTGAATATCGACGTTGGTACCTCCTTCTCCCAAATGAGTAATAATCCACAGAAGTTCCTAACCCTTTTCCATCTGGTCACTGTTCACCTGCTGTCTTCTAACCTCTCTTACACAACCCAGTCATCTTTCCAGACACACTGGTACTTCCCTGCTTAAAACCTTTCATCACTGTCCCTTGTTCTTGGGATAAGAGTCTAAGCATGTGTAGCACACACACACACACACACACACACACACAGTGCACATACATACTCACGTGCACATACACACACATGCTCACGCACGAGCGTGTGCGCGCGCGCACACACACACACACCTGTCTAATTGAGTTTCTCTATTCCCACTCTCTCAGTCTTCTAGTGTTTTCTCCCTGGGAATCTCTATACAAAACCAGTCTAAATAGCAGCTGTTCTCCATGTGACCTTCTCTAGTTTTCCTGTTTAGGCTAATTCGTCCCGCTCTCTTCTGCATTCTCCACCTGTTTCTCAGGAGCTGTGACAACACGTGTTTGTATGCCTGTGGGTTGTTTCTCATCTCGTCTCGGGTCCCATGAGCAGCAGGGTCATGCTCCAGTGTGTAGTAACTGAGGCTGAGGAGGAGCCTGGGAGAGAAGGTCTGAGCTTTCACAGGGCAGAGAGACGTAGAACGAGAGAAAATCTAACAGGCAGGCCACACTCCACAGGGACAGAGTAGTGACAGAGAGACTCAAGGAGGTCCAGGCACTGACCCAGCTAACAGCATTTTGAGTGTCATTTCATTTTGTTTTCTTAAAATTTATTTATTTATTATTTATTGTATATGAGCGTTTTATCTGCAGATCACACTATAGATGCTTGTGAGCCACCATGTGGTTGCTGGGAATTGAACTCAGGACCTCTGGAAGAGCAGGCGGTGCTCTAAACCACTGAGCCATCTCTCCAGCCCTCATTTTGTTTTCAAATGATTCATTTTTATTTGATGAGCATTGGTGTTTGCCTGCATGTGTCTTGTGTGAGGCATTTTGGATTCCCTAGGACTGAAGTTACAAATAGCTGTGAGCTGCTGTGTGGGTGCCAGGAATTGAACCCTGGTCTTCTCAAAGAGCAACAACCTGTGGGAATCAGTTCTTTCCTTTCACCATGTAGTACTCTCAGGCTTAAGTTCCAGCAGTGTGCTCACAACCCAGATGCTAGGCTCTGCCCAAGCACCAATTTGGGATTTGCGTTTTGACATCTCTCAGCTTATCCAAGTTAAGACAACAAATCCTAATTTGGATTGGGGAATGTAGCTCAGTGGCAGAGTGGGCCGACGGGCTTGGCAGCAAGTGCCTTTATGTGCTGAGCCATGTCACCCACCCTCTGTTTTGTTTACAACTCTCTCTTCTTTCTTTTCCTCTCTTGTGAGTTCTCCTGAGTGTTTTTTCACTTAATGTGACTTTGGACCTCAGGAACAACAGGCTTGACTGGTGAGTTTCAAGGCAAAGGGTAGAACTGCCACTAACCAAACTTCTCAGCACCCAGCTTGAGGAAATGGCCCATGATAATGATCAACCAGAGGACAACCAGACCAAGATGACCCGGAGTCCTGCCGCGGCAACTCCGAGCCTCCCCATCGCCTCTCTCCCGCGTGCTCAGGACTGCTGTCAGCAGCTGAGACCGGATTCTCGGCTCCCTCTGTCCTGCTCTGATGACCCAGCTTATTTAATAACGCTCCTTTCCTGACCTCCCCCCTCCCCTGTCTCCTTCTGGTTCTGTGGGGACCCCTGTGGAGTCTAGGCTGGCCTGGAACTTATGATCCTCCTGCATCAGTGTCCCGAGTGCTGGGAGTCCAGGCTGGGTGTGAGCCACCAGGAGCAGGCTTTGTGGGAAAAGTAGCTGAGCCCAGCCTGTTGGGGCTTCTAGGAGCCGTAGCCTCTGTTCCTAACTCTATTAGGAACGCTACGGAGCAGAACGGCATAACTAAAACACACAGATCTCACAAAAAGCAACATTGAAAAAGCTCAAGCTGTCACCATAGGTTATGCTCACGGGACTATGTCATGTCCCTATTGGATGAAGCTGCAAAAGTCATTAAAACATTGTCTGTTTTCTTACTTTCCTTTTCTTTTTTGAGATGGGGGTCTTACAAAGCAGTCCTGGCTCCACTAGAATTCACTATATAGACAGGACGGCCTTGAATTCACAGAGCTCAGCCCCATGAGCCTCTGCCTCCCGTGTGCTGGTATTTCAGGCATGCCCTACCACATCCAGACCCTCCCCCTCTCTTTGGAGACTAGGCAGCTCACTTTGTAGCCCAGGTTAGCCTGAAACTCACAGCTGTCCTATCTCAGCTTCTAGAGGGCTGGGATTACAGGCAGAGGCCACCGCTTGTGTTATGCCTATAAACATAGAGGCCACACAACAGGTATGGCACAAAGAGATGCATTTGGTGGAAGGGAAGGGGAGAGGAGCTGGGGCCAGAGTGGGCCATGAGGGGAGAGACAGAGAGACCCGGGAGACTGAGGGATAGTGAGGGGTACCTCAGATACAGGGAGGGGGAGAGAAGCCGAGGTGGAGAAAGAGCACCCAGAAATGGGTTGGTCCTTTATAGGTGGTGGGCAGCTGAAGTGCACACACCTGGTGGCGGCAGAGGATAGCAGGTTGCTAGGCAACCTACGTGCTAACACTTCATCTGGCTAGAATCTAGTACTTTTTAATCAGATGTTGGGAAGCAATCACCTGGCACAAGGGGGAACGAGCTGCACAATTTATTTTTCAGGCATAGCTGTGTCCCTAGTTCCAGCCCAGTTATACTCATCCTAAAGTTTTAACATTTGCTGGAAAATACAAAAATCCTGCAGGATCCTCCCTACAACTAGCTCTAAAATTAAAGAGGTTTCTTAGCCGCCAGTAAATCCTAGGGAACCACCCAAAACACTCCTGCCAATCTTGTAGGAGTGGAACCCTTTGGCCAAGGGGTATTATGAAGGACAGCACAGACTCTTGTGGGGAGACCAGGACAGCAAACCTGCCACCTGCAGGAAGACTTTCCAGCCCTAAGACATTTGTAGCCAGCACCTTTGTCTTGAGAGAAGATTGACAAGTAAGTTGATAGGCTGTGGCTAAGGCCCGCCTGGGGCTTGGCTTGGGAGTGGGGAGGAGCTACTGTCTAAGGGTTAGGTCAGTGGTGTCCAAGTTCAACCTAGATGTCCTGCTCAGCCGTGTCTCTGAGCACCAGGGACTGTGGTCTCAGGTAAGCCCGGGGTCCTTTGGGGAAGCAGGGGAAGGCCAACAAGCAGATAGGAGATAGACTTTACTTCTCTTTATCAAGTGAATCTTGGACTTGTTTTGGCTTTTTTTTTTTTTTTTTGGTTCGTTTTTTTTTCCTTCAGCTTCACTGGGTTCTGAGAACAGAGACGGGGCTCAGGAACACAAGGGAGAAAAGTGCAGTAGGTGGCATGTGAGGGGTCACATGATACCCTGATGGTCAAAGGGGAGAGGGGACAACAGGGATTAGAGTCCCTTAATGAGACCATGGGTATCACGGCCTCTGCAACTTCAGGTGTCCCAGCCTCTGGGTCCCCTGGCCTGCATAGGTGAGGTCCTGTAACTGGCTTGGCAGAACCAAAGATGCTCTAAAGAGGAACCCCTGTCTCTCAATCTATCACTCTGTTAGAACGATGGACTCTGACGAAGTGGGAATTTCCCTGGGAATTTTATGCTGGGAGAAGGAGAAGGAGCCAGCTAGAGGGAGCCCTTGTCTTCAGGAAGGAGACACCACATGGTTGTGGCACCTCCCTGGGTGAGACAGGAGCCCAGACAACGGCGGCCAGTGGTGTCGGACCCACTCTCGGATCAGGGCTGCCTCGGTGTGCATATCTCGGCCCCTCCCTTTGAGCTTAGGCTCACTTCAGGGCCCTAAGATAGACTGTGGGTGTGGTCACTGGATCTTTGTCCTTCTTCCCAGTGTGGTTGCACTGAACAAATTTCCCTTTCCTGCTTCACACTAGTAAGTGGCTCTTTCAGTTGGCTTACCGCGGACAGCTTGGAGCAGGAGCGGTACCTCCTAGCTTTGTGACAGTCCCACCCTCGGGTCTGCGGGCTGGCCTTCTACCGCATGTGGATTGGCACCCTTTCCCCTCTTTCCCCAGAGGAAAAGGACAGTTGGGAAATATGGATGATGTCATCCTGCTCAACCACAACCCTTCAAAACATTAACCTGGTCAAAATTATGTGTGCCCTCCCATTTGTGCCTCTATTTAGGCACCAGTGGTCAGGGTGGGAGACCACACAGAGAGGTGGGGGCGACGGGCAGGAAGCTATTTAACCTAGTAGAGCTGCCTTACTTAGAAGTGACTGCATAATCTTAGATTCTTTCCCACCAGATGTTTAATGGAAGCATTTTGTACCCCCTCCAGGTGTAGCTATTATTAAACACTTAGTAATTGCAGGCCTGAGGCGAGCAGCCCAGTGGTCTGGAGGGAGAGTCCCAACTTCTCCAAGGAGGAAGAGGCCAAGGAGAACTACGTGACTTACCCACCCAAAACTATCCACAGGAAGGAAGAGGTGGGTAGCCTGTCCTTCCAAGGAAAAGGAGGTCCACTCTGAGAAGGCGAGAAGAAGAGCAGCAGCCATGGAAACAGAGGAGGAAGTGGGTACAGAGACCAGCTCGCCGGCGGAGCCCTGGGAAGTTACCACCGGCAAGGAGGAGGAGGGGACCGCTCAGCTGCTACCCAGCCAAGGCGAGCTGCAGGACAGAAAGGCTCCAGAGGAAACTCTGTCCCCCGGGCCTAAGGACCGGGCAGAGATTCCTACGGGGTTGGAAGATGAGCAAATAACCGTGTTCCCCCCTCCCACTGGCCTTCCCTGCCAGTGTGTGTTCCCCCCTCCCACAGCACTGACACCTCACTCCGTGTTCCCCCCTCCCACTGCTCTTTCTGGCCAGTGTGTGTTCCCCCCTCCCACTGCACTCACGTCTCACTCCATGTTTCCCCCTCCGAATGCCTTGTTCTCTCGCTGCGGTTCCCCGTGCAGTGGAGTTTTTCTTTCCACTTGCAATTCCTTCAGTTTGTTCATCGGTGTTCACCTCTCGGGCCACTCTCCTTGAGAAAGGGTTATTTCATCAGACACACCGGCTTGTGCTACAGCTACTGGGACGCTAAATGACTTAAAATAAATAAAGCCGAGGGCTGGAGAGATGGCTCAGAGGTTAAGAGCACTGTCTGCTCTTCCAAAGGTGCCGAGTTCAATTCCCAGCACCCACATGGTGGCTCACAACCATCTATAATGAGATCTGGTGCCCTCTTCTGAAAACTGTATAAATAATAAATAAATAAATCTTCAGAAAAAAAATAAAGCTGAACTTAACTACCCTATGTTCAGCAGCAGGTCACTCTGCTCAATAAAACTTCTGGTTGAGTCATTTGTGCATGTCTTTACCGCATGGACCACAAGCTGGGTAGCTCTCCTCAAAAACGGGTTGAGAGCTGGGTGGTGGTGGCGCTCCCCTGTAATCCCAGCACTGGGAGGCAGAGGCAGGCAGATCTCTCTGAGTTCAATGCCAGCCTGGTCTACAGAGCGAGTTTCAGGGTAGCCAGGGCTACATAGAGAAACCATGTCTCAAGACCCAAAACAAAAACAAACAAACAAAAAACAAAACAAAAACAAAACAATCTAAGAGTGTAGACTGTAAGACGCCAGAGGGGCAAATTTGGCTGCTAGACACAGAGCCCTCTAGTGGCTCAAACCCTCGGCGTCACCTGGAGTACTCTAAGCTTAGATTTCTCCCAGGTTTTTTTTTAGATTTTTATTTTTCTAGGCAGGCACTCCAGGCTGTGCCCCAAAACAATTTATGGGGACATCAAAAGGAGTTTTGCAGTTCTCGGACCTCACACCTCAGATTTTGTAACAAAAGTGAGACTCCTGAGCCACTGTCTGCGGTGCCGGTCCTCAGCCGCTGTGTAAGGAGAGAGCTGTGACGTGGGGCGGGGGGAAAGCTGCCCGACCTGGGGAGGCGCCGGCTCACGGCACCCTCAGCCCTCCTGTCCCACAGCTCTTTATCCTCTCCCAGCGTCATGCGGCTTCCTCTTCTTCATGAACCCCAATGTCACTTACCCCTCAGCCCCTGCACTGTGTCACCTGCAGAGCCAGGGCACATCCTACATCAAGGAAAGCAGAATCTCTGGCAACCTATGGAAAATAGCGCCTTGACTGGGCAACCAAGGTTAACAATTCTCAAGCCTGTGGGCACGGTGGCGCAGGCTTTTAATCCCAGCACTTGGGAAGGAGAGGCAGGAGGATCTCTGTGAGTTTGAGACCACCCTGGTCTATACAAAGCAAGTTCAGGTCAGCCAAGGCTACAGAGAAAAAAACCATGTGTCCAAAAAAAAAAAAAAAAAAAAAAAAAAAAAAAAAAAAAAAAGAACTCTCAAGCCAGCTGGCATGGTGGCTCATTCCTGTATTCCCAGCACTTGGGAAATTGAGGCTGGAGGATTGCTATGGCCTCAAGACCAGCCTGGGATATCTTGTGTATTTTCCCCCCTTCTTTGTTTTCATACTTTTTTTTTTTTTTTTTTTTTTGGTCTTTCTATGTAGCCCTGGCTACCTTCAAACTCAAAATCTTCCCATCTTAGCCTCTTGAGTTCTGGGATCCTAGGAGTGCTCTGCAAAGCCAGGAACTTTGCATGGTAGAAGGAGAAAGTGACTGCTGTGAGCCACCCTCTCACCACCACATATGCAGGTACAGATGCACAAAACAAAAACATGAGGAGGAAGTCGGCGTCACCCACCAGCACCTAATGAAAGCGTCCTTGCCCCCCCATCCTCTTCCCATCTGACAATATTCCAACTCTTCAACAGTGTCTTTCAGCATTTGCTTCCATGTTCTTAAATAACACAACTTTACATCTATTTGCTGATTTGACTAAATTAATTGGTATTTTAAACGAGGAAGACAGACTATGTAGCCTAGGCTGGCCTTGAACTCACTCGGTAGCCCAGACTAGTTTGTGGTAAGTTTCCTCCTGAACACGCCACTGCTCCTCTCTGACAAGCCTTTAAATGATCTAATCATGCCCTTGTGTGGACGACACAAGCTTCAGCTCCTTCCACTGAAAGGTCATGGCCACCCACGGGCTCCCAATCTCCGCACTGCGATGCCTGTATTTTTTAAGTGGTGTAACAGAAGGCCTGGGCTCCTCTTGCGGAGAGTGGGGACTGAAGCAGAGGCCTGCAGTTGCGAGGAGGAACAGCAGCTAGCTTGTCACTTCAGCCTCATCTTCTACCGTCTCCTTTGCTACCTTCAACTTTGGGCCAGATTCCTGTTCAACTCTGTACAGTAGACATGTTAATCATTTAAGGATGTTCCTCTAGCAACCTCCCGTTTCAAGGCTGAAGGCACCAGATAAGGAAAGCAAAGGTATTTTCAAGGTTTGCAGGGGACATCCTAACCAACACGTCTCCGACCACAGCTTTTACAACATCCTGTTCCAAAGTGACGCCTACAAGTCACTAACCATCCTCTAAATCTGAAGTTGGCCTAACAAACTCCATCTTGCCCTCCAGATCGCTTTCTCTGTGCCATTCTCTGCTTGGATTCTAGGATCATGAGTCTGACAGACAAACATCCTGAGAATTAGATCAAAACTGCCCCTAGCAGCAGTGATTCCCTTGTCCTGATAAGACTCCACACGGCCAGTCCTAGGACAGTGACCAACCAGACTGGCCTGACCATGACTGTGCACTACGCACATGCCTTGTTTACTCCATGGGGGGTGGGGGTGGGACAACCGGAAGACATCCTTTACTTCTGTCGTTCCAGTGTGGGCAGACTGAAAACGAGTCTCTCTGTGGCATTCGCCACCACATGCCTCATTCTCAACATGGGACGCTGAGAACCAGGTTTCCTTGGCTCATATTTGAGGTTGGGGTAGCCTAGGTAGCAAGAAATGTCCAAAACCAACAACAACAAAACAAAAAACAAAAAACAAAAAGAAAGAAAGAAAAGTAGGACAAAAAACTTCCCAAAGTCATGACTTAAATTTTACCTAAATGCTACTCTTACTAAGCCTGCTACTTCCTATATTTTATTCTTTCCTTTATTATGGTGTTAATTTATTTCTCAGAGTATATAGTTAGTACATATTTTACTTTCTATGCTTTTATTAGATCAGCTTTATAGTTTCTTTGTCGTTGTTTTGTTTGTTTGTTTGTTTGTTTTTCGAGACAGGGTTTCTGTGTGTCTCCCTGGCTGTCCTGGTCTCACTTTGTAGGCCAGGCTGGCCTTGAACTCACAGTGATTTGCCTGCCTCTGCCTTCCTGAGTGCTGGGATTAAAGGCGTGCGCCACCAAGCCCGGCTGCTTTACAATTTCTAATTCACCTCAAACTTCCGGGACAGTTAGCTATATTAGATACTCAATCCCTCTTTTCTCACTTTTAACACCGCCCCCCACCCCACCTGAATCAGGGTTTCTCTGTGTAGCCTTGGCTGTCCTGGACTGGCTTTATAGACCAGGCTGGCCTAGAACTCACAGAGATCTGCCTGCCTCTGCCTCCTAGAGTGCTAAGATTACAGGTGTGGGCCACCACACCCAGTTTCCCCCTTTTAATTTAATTTTACCCCCCCCCCCCATTATCACCACCACCAGCAGCAGCAGCAGCATGTGTAGGTCTGAGGACAACTTTTCAAGAGTCAGTTTTCTTTCTCCACTACGGGATCTGGATTGAAGTCACTTTGTCAGGCTTGGGTGGCAAGTGCTTTCCTCACTGAGCCACCTCTCCCTCTATTTTCCTTTTTAGGTCAGAGGCATTTCTTCTCAACATGTTCTTCCTCCTGTTCCAGTTGGACAGACAGCTTTCTGTGCCCAACTGCCAGAGATTTCACTGTTTTCCAGCAATGCCATGTCTTCTGTCTTATTTTGTTTACTTGTTGGAGTACTCCTTAAAGCAATTCTCTCAGAAAACGAATTTCTAAAAAGCTAGTACCATTTAAATGCCTTGCTCTTTTATAGCTAGCAAGTACTTTTGTCTTGAAAAATGTCATGTCTGGGTAGGTTTTATTCTTTTTCTACTTAGTATGTGCACTGATGGATTCTCCCTCTCTCTGTATTTCTGCTTACAACTTCTGCTTGTTGGACGTTAGGTTTCTTGGCTTAATCCCTTGGTCCCCCTTGCTTTCCCGTCTCCATGGGGGGCACTACGGATTGAACCCAGGACAAGCACTCTCCAGCGGAGCCCCAGCTCTGTCTCTTAGCTGTCTTCATAACTCTTCTGCTGCCAGGGCCACTTATGTCAGTTCCGCAAGCTCTGGAGGAGGGTGCCCCTGAGGACTGACCAAAGAGCCACTTCATGTACAGACTCTTTGTTGTTTGGTTTGGGATTTTGAGACAGGGTTTCTCTGTGTAGCCCTGGTTGTCCTGGCTCTACCTGCCTCTTCCTCCCTGAGTGCGGGGATCACAGGCATATAAAGACCACACACCCGCCAGATATGGACTCCTAACTATTATCTCTTTGATTTAAGGATTTTCTTCTGATCCCCAAAATTGTTCCTAGGCTTTGTGATCCGTTTCTTCCATTTTAGTTCATTCAGTCAACTGGCATCTAATAAGAGCAATGTGTTAGGCATGCGCAACACACTTCCTTGGCCATGAGGCTGCTCAGCCTGCCCACACTAGTGCTCCTAAAACTACAATGCCATCAAGAGTACATCATTCTGAACAAAAGATGAGACACTGAGATCAGAAGTTCAAGGCTAAGCCGGGCATGGTGGCGCACAGCTTTAATCCCAGCACTAGGGAGGCAGAGGCAGGTAGATCTCTGAGTACGAGGCCAGCCTGGTCTACAAAGCGAGTCCAGGACAGCCAGGGCTGTTACACAGAGAAACTCTGTCTCAAACAAACAAACAGTTCAAGGCTAGCCTTAGCTGCATAGTGAGGCCAGTCTGGGTTATCTGTTTGATTAATGTTGCTCCAATTCACCATCTCCCAAAGCCCATCTCTACAAACTCTGTCCATGATAGAAATGTCTGACATGGTTTTTACCCCCTCTTATGTCCCCAAAGAAAGGTATAAACTTAGAAGCATTTATTTTTCTAGTGGGCTGGGCTGGTAAGTGGTTAAGGGAGTTTGTTGCTCTTACAGAGGACCTGAGGACCTGAGCTCATTTCTCAGCACCTGCCTTAGATGGCTTACAACTGCAGGTTACTGAAGTTCCAGGGGATCTGATGTCCACTTCTGGCCTTCTTGGGCACCTGCACACATATGGCATTTACTCACAAAGACAGACAGAGAGACAGAGAGACAGACAGACATACATACAACACACAAACACTTATACATACGTTAAAAGAATAAGATAAATCTTAGTACAAAACAAAAGCGAACCTTTTCTTCTCTAGCAGAGACTATGGCACCTGAATTAAGACCTGAGCAGGACAAATTCCCAAATTACAAGAAGCAAACACAACTAGAGACACTTCAAACAGCCTAGTCAACCTCAGCTGCTCAGTCTGGGGTCCTCAGGGGTGCGGACATCTGCTCTTTCTTAGAGTTAGAGACGGTACGCTTCCAGAAGTGTTAGCTGCCTCTCTAGTCTCCACTCTGCAGTCTGATGACCCAACTGTAGCGTTTCCTGGGCCAACAGCACTTGCTGACGGCTTTGTGTGAGACTCTGGAAGTCTTTCCCATGGGCCAGGAAGATGGCTCAGCCTGTAAGGTGCTTGCCTCTAAGGCACGAAGACCTGAGTTCATCCTCTGGCATCCACGTAAAAAGCAAGAAGTGGTGTGTGCCTATAATCCGTGGGTTGGAGAGGTGGAGACAGGCTGGGGCTTGCTGAAGGTGGACTGTGACAGAGGACTGACCTTTGTCCTGCACACATGCATACAGAAACATGTCTCTTTTCATTTCACCAGGCACAATTACCTGGCCTTTTTTTTTTTTTAACTTCCCTGTCAATGGCCTGTCTGATACTAAAGATAATTGCCTAATGATGAGTCAGCTGCCATGTAAGTGTGTTGCATATTGTTTTACTTCAAGCAAACACCATATGACTAGAAGGTACTTGAGAGGGGACACTGCTAAGCTTTGTGTCTACTGTGCCTGTGGTCATTAAACTCCATTTTCCTTAGTGTGAGTGTCTCAACTAGGGACTCCTCAGAGGGTCCACTGATCTGTGCAAAGCGCAGATGAGATCTGGTGCCCCCTTCTGGCATACAGGCATACATACATGCAGGTAGAGCACTGTATACATAATGAATAAACAAACAAACAAACAAATAAATAAATCTTTAAAAATATATTGAAAGGAGCACTTGAGCAAGAATAAAGTGTTGCCTCTGTGAGCTTTGTTGTTGTGAGACAAGGTTTCAGTACAGATTTACCTCTAACTTTCTATATCACCAAGACTGATGCTGAACTATTGATCCTCTTGCCTCAGTGTCCTGAGATGTGGGACTATAGATATGGTCACCAAACTTGGCTTCTAAAAGCAAAGTTTTTGTTCGCTTATTTTTGTTTTTGTTTTTTTGAGACAGGGTCTTTTTAAGAAAATGATCAGATCCCCTGGAACTGGAGTTACAGACAGCTGTGAGTGGCTGTGTGTGTGCTGGGAGTTGGACTTCCTTTGCAGGAACAGCCAGTGCTCGTCACCCCTGAGCCATCCCGCCATGACAGGGTCTTAAGTGGCCCAGGTCTGGCCTTGAACTAATTCTGTAGCCAAAGGCAGCCTTGAACTCAGTATGAAGCCAAGGGTGACCTTGGACTCTCCATGCTCCTGCCCAACCCCCATTGCTGAGAGGTGCCACATCTCCCAAGGTAATTTTAATATTTAGTTACGATTACACTTTTCTACTGTGTCTTTTTGTGGGTTTTTGCAGGGTGGGGTGAGGGGTACTGGGACTTAACCCAGAGTTTTGTGCGTGCTACACAATGTTCTAACACTGAGCTCCAGATTGTGTCATGTTCCTTGTGGAAAATGGTGGCGATAAACGTACTTAGTCAGTGTGTAAGCATGCCAATAATCTCAGACACTAAGAAAAAGCCCCTTTTCTTGCTCAGGTTCCCACCTGAGGCTCTGCTCCCTTGCGCCTCCTGTGACCACAGCTGAGAAGGAAGAGTGCGCTTGTAACAAGTGACTCTAGGGGTCAGTAGGACTCGAAGGATGGGCGAACAAAAAGCAAAGTTCCTGAAAGTAGGAATGCAAGGAACTCTGCCCAGAAATGTCCACATTATGTGGAGACAACACACAACCATCGAGAAGCAGGTCCGAGGCTGTCCACACACTGTTTTGGTTGGTACTCAGCAGACACTTAAGGACCCAAATAACATTTGGCCTAATGCATCAGCTCTTTTGAGACCACAGACAGTGTTTCATGGCCCCTGTTATGGTTTAGCAAATCCTTGCTAAAGGCTTTGTCACGTTAACCTAGACCACTGGGATCTCAGGGCTAAGCACCACAAATCACTTCTCTCAAATGTCATGCCTTTTCCACTCAGTCTTCTTATGCTAAGGCTAGAATTATCTGAGAGCTGGCTGTGGGTTTTATTCTTTTTACCTGTAAATCATCTTATACTACCTCTTCAGCAGCAGGGTGATTATAATCCTTCATTTTAGGGGCACTCATTAAAGACGCTCACTGGTAGTGCGCTGCCTCTTAAGTCTCTGCACGGGATCAATCTTAGCGAACGTGAAGGGCGGAGAGGGAGGGAGGGGAATTAGCAGCACGTTTTGCTTTTACTTCCTCCTGTATTTCTCTCTGCTTCTGGACAATACTCATGGGGCCACAGCTGATCGATAATTGTCTGCCTTAATTGATGACTACTATGCAGTGAGAGCTGTAGGGTGCTGGCAGCCATCCACGGCACAGGAGAAAGAGCATTGTATTTCTCTCTGCCATTAAAGGGACAGGAAACAGTGCCTGGGCTGCCCAGTAAGTCTTTGGATATAAGAAAGGAAATAATTTCCTATTCCCAGAAAACTTCAAGTTACAAAAGAATGCTGGAAGCTAAAAAGCCTTGTTGATTTATCACATGAAGCTGAGAGTAATTTTTTCTCCCCTTGTTACACTTTCGTATAGCCCTGCTTATGCCTGTGTGGGTGGCATTAAAGAATTTCTGAATAAAAATAATAATTTCTTGCTTTCAACTTTCACCATTCACATGAGCGAGCACCCTGGTGGGTGGCGATGCCTACTGTGAGTGACGCTCTGCTCGTCTTTCCTGCTGCCACTTATCTGCCTCTCCCAGCCGTGTCTCTCTATTGATGGAAATACCTGCAGGATAATGTGCCCGAAAGCATTCTTCAGTAGATTCACCGCGTCTGTGTGAGACAGTCCATCCAGAGGTTGTCCATTGATGCTCACAATCCGATCTCCAACCTGGAAGGACAAAAGCGCGAGAAAATCACGATCATTACAACAAAATTAAATTTGAGAAGAATGTCAAAAATTCTTCATAGGTTATAGTTCCGGTCTGCCTCCTTGGTGAGAGCTGGCTTCTGCGGGGTGTGGGGACTTTTTACGGCTTTCCCCAAATGCAGCCTGATCAGAGAGACAAGAAGGGGGCCAGATTTGATTACTAAAAGGCATTGCAGGTCACTTTTGTATTTTGGTGGCCAGCAAGAATGGGGTTCACAAACTAATTGTTCAGTGGAGCGCTGAAGCAGAAGGCAAGTATTAAGAATAAAGGACAATAGGAAAAAAATCATAAAAATGTTGATACTTTCAGTTGGGGGAAAATACCAAGATAAAATCTGAGTTTTAAAAAAAACAACAACAAACAATTTTGGGTAAATGAGACACCACAAGGGTTTGAGAGGATGGTAAGGAGATTCTTTCTTCTACTCTGAAGCTTTGATAAAAAACATTTTATGGATCCTTAATTAATTTCATGCCTACAGTCTTGGTAAAATATTCTGCCCTCAGCATGAGTGGCTGATGGCTTTTGCAATTCCAACTTTAAACAAGTCCCTGTGGCTACAAGCTCCCTGCCGACCCAAGCACAGGCTGTCAGCCTTCTGTCATCCCGTGGTATCTACCTTAAGCTTCTGGGTCCGTGCGGCCACGCCATTGGCCTGAATCATGGCAATAAATATCGGGATATCTCCTAAAGGACTTCCTTTTCCTCCAGCAATACTGATTCCAAGGGCGTCGCTGAGCTCCTACAAAGAGAGAAAACAGAAGGCCTGCGTGTTGAATAGTAGACACAGACAGACTGTCCTCTGACTGCACCAAACAAAAACTCTCCATGATGTAGGAGGCAAGAGTAACTTGGGAGCTAAGTGCAGGGCATCACAAAGGTCTGTGTCGCCTTGTGCGGTCAGGTCGCCATGGGGACCTCAGAGACGTCCATCTCTGTGAGCCTCCATCCCTGTGCACAAGACGGGAAGAAGACTGCATAGTACACAGCGATACGCTGAGAATAAGGAAGCACACTACTGCTGTCCTGGCCTACAGAAGAGGCTCAATAAAAGCCAATAGCAGCAGTAAATTTAAAACAAAAACAAAAACAAAAGCCATTACTACTGCTCAGTGGAGCGGCCAATTTGACGCAGGCTTGGCAAGTGTGTTCTCATATGGTGTTTATGATTAAACTGCCACACATATCATGTTCTGGGTGTGAACAAACACACTTGGCTTCAAAAGAGCTGCGTGGCTGCATTTAACAAAGGCTCCTGGAGGGTGCCCGCTGTTGTGACAACAGTTTGGAGAGGAAAGTAAAATAGAAGCGGGAATCTTTGCAAAGATGGACCCTTGTGCGGAGATCTGGCTCTCGTCCCACACCCTCCCCCCACCATAGGAGGCTTAATATTTTTTTAAACGACTGAAAGAACAAATGACAAGTTGTGTTGGCACTCACACCACGTCCATCTACTGCTCCTGCTGACTATGAGGAAAAAGTCTTGTCAAAAGGCAAAAAACAATGGCCTCTGGCTTCTGTAACTAAAAGAAACTAAAACTGTGGTGGAAAGTGAACATTTGGAAAAGAGAAAACAGGGGCATGTTGCCCAGTCTCATTGCATCTGTATGTGTGCTTGTGCATGTGTGTGCACGCACGTGTGTGCATGTATGATCATGTGCATGCATGCATGTGCAAGTGTGTGAGTGCATGCCTGTGTGTACATGCACATGCATGTAGGTGTGTTACATTTTTGCTCTGAGGGAGAACCCCAGTCAAACTGGGAGCTGAAAAGGTGGCTGTAGTGCTGAGGTTCTGATGCAAACCCCATCCGTCTTGCAGGAAGACCCAAACGGGGCCTCCCTGGCTGCTTGACAGTGCAGGAGGAAATGCAGAGTGGAAAGAGTCAGAGAGCGCCCTCCATCCTGAGCACAAGTGCATGGGAGTCTCAGGCTCAGTTCGAATATACTAAGTGTAAAAAAGCCCTCAACCAGCATACCAAGGGTTTTGATTATTAAACTTTACTTGAGTCATCATTAAGGCAGAGAGGAATTTCCCTCTCAGTCTAACTGGGCTGACTGCCTGATAAAGTGTAAGTACCATTATTCCTCAGGGTTGCCCAGCTTAACTTCCAGGATAAAATCTAAAGCTTGTCAACATGCAGGAAAATGTAACCATTTTTCTGCTAATGCTGTGTCCAACATGTAGGACAGCTGAAAGTAAACACTGTAAAACTGTTTCTTACAGAGTTGCATGGCCTGTACCAAGCCCCGGGCTGGATCCCAGCAATGGAAATAGAACAACAGAGGCAGGAGCACTATGTGAGGGAGATGGTCTGCATGGCCACACAGCTTCTGCTCTTGAAACTTATCACTTAAAAATATTGAGCACTGGCTGCTCTTCCAAAGGTTCTGAGTTCAATTCCCAGCAATCACATAGTGGCTCACAGCCATCTACAATGAGATCTGGTCCTCTTTTGGTATGCAGGCAACATTGTATACAGAATAAATAAGTAAATAAATCTTTGCAACATTGTATACACAATAAATAAATCTTTGCAACACTGTATTCATAAAAATAAATAAATAAATCTTCACAACATTGTATACATAATAAATAAATAAATCTTTAAAAAAATATTCAGAGCCAAAGGTGGGCAGGATCCCAGCATTCCAGGGAATAGAGGCAAATGATTTCTGTGAGTTCTAGGTCAGCCTAGTTTACATAGCAAGTTCCAGGCTAGCCAGAGCTACACAGAGCTATCTCAAAAAATAAAACAGAAACAAAAGAAACTTAGAAAGCAAACAAATATAAACAAGACAAAACATCACAGCTTAGTGTTCATCAATTATACCTAAAAAAAGCTGGAAATCAGAACAAAGCATCTTCAAGATTCCATATGCAAAGACTTTAATTACAGACTTGTAGGGCTGGGAGGAGCTCATGGTAGAGATGCCTTAGTGTGCAGGAAGCTCCAGCTTTAATCTCCACAGCCCAAACCAAATAAAATGTTACCAACAAGGCAAAACTCTCTACTTTAGGGCTATGGAGATCCTTCAGAAGATTAAAACCCAAGCCTGGCCTGATTTCAATCCCTGTAACCCCAGCCCTCTGACAGAGAGTTGGGAGGCAGAGACAGGAAAAGTGCCTGGAGACTCACGGGCCAGCGAGACTGCACCCTGTTCCAACAGGGTGGACGGTAAGCGCTGACTCCTCAGTTGTCCGCTGACTTCCACAAGTGACTGCGGTGTGACTATGTGTGTGAATACATAAACACACGCTCCTCATCCCACATGATATAAACAGATTAATCACTGTTATCGTTAGTGCTGCCCTGTGGTAACTAAAATTTAGAATAATTGTAATGCTTCACTTCCAGGCAGCTTCTATCCCATTTTCACAGCATTTGTGTCCAATTGATACCTTCTAAATGCATCGATAAATTCCAGGAGATGTTAATATATTTTTATTTTATGTGTATGAATGTTTTGCCTATATGTCCATCTGTGCACCATATGTGTGCAGGGTCCAGAAGAAACCAGAAGAGGGTGTTGGATCCTGCCCTTAGTTACTTTTGGATTGCTGTGAGGAGATACCATGTCCAAGGCTGAGAGCTTATATCCATAGGCACAAGGCAGATAGACAATGACACTAGCCCTGGTATGGGGTTTTGAAACCTCAAAGACCACCCCTAGTGACAACACCTTCTTTATGAAGGCCGTACTTCCTAATCCTTCCTGAACAGTCCACTGACAGAGAACTATGGGACCATTCTCACTTAAACCACCACCGACGCCCTGTAGCTGGAGTTATAAACTGTTGTTAGCCAATACGGGGAATTGAACCCAGGTCCTCTGGAATAGAAGCCAGTGCCATTAACTGCTAAACCACCTCTCCAGTTTCCAAGATGTATTTTATTATGAAGTCTGTGACTGGACCATGTGAAAATAGGCCGGGTATGAGCAGGCCTACTATAGAAACCTGTAAAAAGAAAGGACTGAAATGGCTAAAAATAATATAAAATATTTTCAGAATCTTGGACTACTTTGATCTTAACTGCACCTGTGTTTTTATCTGTGTTTATTGTTTACTATTGGTGCATTTGACTTCTTCCTCACAGAGCATCCGAGCTGCAACTTTAGTGGAAAGACTCAGGATAAGTTTGGCTTAATTATAGCCTGGAAGGACAGTGCTACCTTCTGGCATTCAGGAGGGACCTAGAATTACGTACTCTATATATCTTATCTCATCTATTTATTTTTGCCTTTCTAAAACTAGGGTCTCTGTAGGCCAGGCTGGCTTGGAACTATGTAGGCCAGGCTGGTCTTGAACTCATGGCAATCCTCTTGCCTTTGCCTCCAAATTGTAGAGATTACAGACATGAGGCACCAGGCTCAGCTCAGTTAATGCTACTGATGAGAAGACCGAGGCTGATTCGGTGAGATTAGTGAGCTGATGTTATAGATGGGCTGTGGCCCGTCAAAGTTCAACATTGAGGCTCCAAGCTTGAGATGAAAACAGAAGTCTACTTTCTAACATTCCCAGACATCACACGTGAACTGAAAGTCAGAGCCTGAAAATGAACTGGAACCCACATCACACAATCTTTTCAAAAGAGCAATTCACCAACACATAAAAGCCTTTAATGAAAGAGCACCCCCATCGCCCTGGAGATGGGATCCACGTTAGCTGGCCAAGAGCTCTGTGACCAAGCTGCACCCGTGTCCCAGCCATGCTTTGGATCTGATAGCTAGCTTCTTTCCTAAGAATTAATCCTGAGGCGATTATTCATATTATAGGAAGAAGTATACCTATGGCAATGTTTGTTATATAAGGTAAAAATTAAACATGGGGGCTGGAGAGATGGTGAACAGTTAAAGCATTTGTTGCTTTTGCAGAGGACGTGGGTTCAACTCCCAGCCCCCATGTGGTGGCTCATAACCATCTGTAACTCAGGGGGCACGTGGCCCACTTCTGGCTTTTGCGGGCACCAGGCATGCACACAGTGCACAGACAAACCTGTAGGCAAAATACTCAAACACATAGAACAAAAATAAATCTAAAAAAGTAATGAAAATGAAATATGCTAACTGTTTAATGAGGGGAAGCTGGTTAAAAAGTTGTAGGCACACCCAGACGACGGAGTGACTCTTATATAACCAGTAACAATCACCTTCTGTGCTGTCAAGAACGCTGACGTCATGCAGAGGGTAACAAGATGAGCTACGAGGGAACATACTTTTTGTTGTGTGAAATTCAAACACACACTATTATGAAAAGGATACACTTAGAAATTCACGACGGTAACTTCACTAACTTAAAAGAACATATAATCTGATAAATTACATCCAGATGGGGAAATGTACCAACGAGAATGGAAACAGTAGCCGGCTTACCCTGATTATCTCAACAGTCCTCGGGCCCACCTCTGTGCCTATGGATAAAGAGGCAAGACCATCCATTAATGCTTATGAACCAGACGTAATATGCGTAAGACGTATCATTCCCACAAGGGCAGCAGCATTTTCCCAGGTTGTTCAAGAAAGGAGACTAAAGCAAGCAGGCTACACCCTTCCTCAGCATCAGGACCCAACTGTGTCTTTGGGGGGCAGTGTCCCAGTGTGGACAGATGTGGCTGTAATCGTTTGTGGTCCGACTAAAGCTGATGAGCAGCAGCAACGGCCTGAGACATGGTTACTCACAGCTGGGGAACAATACACTTGTGCATTTTTCTGCCCTACTCAAAGATAACCTGCACCCAGGAGGGCCTTAGAAAGCCCTGCCTCCACCCTGTTCTCCAGGGCACACACACGTCTCACCTCCAGCCACCTGTAGTGCGCTCGCGTTCTCTCTGTACACAGTCGCGCTTTCTGACGTACTCTATGTTGTTGCTTTTCTGCTGTTCATGGGATCTGGGCCTCCCCCACCCTCCTACCCTCTTGAAGTACAGAACTTACATTTCTGGGGAGGATCTGAAGGTCTTTTCGTGCCAACCAGGTTTTGTAGGCCGGTGATGACTGGGGCAAAGGAAGGCCGACAGCTGCTGTGTGCACTGTGCTGATCCCCCTGAAAAGGAGACACTGTGGTCACTCGGGTGCAGGCCCAACCATGGCCCTAGAGATACACCCTTAATCAGAGCCTGAAGAAGCCAAGAGGGAAAACTAGTCCCTGTGCTCACCCTCACCAGCCCCCCATCTAAACGCTCGTTCCTTTGTGTCTCCACTGCAGACACCTGCATCTCAGTTACAGTAGGAAGACAGTGATCCGAGCTGAGTTTGTTGCACATGAAATCAAGCACTTTCCCAGTTCACCGCAGTGTTACAACCTTCAGTGACTGGCCCTGTCCTCTGAGGGCACAACCAACATGATCTCGCCCCCACCCCAAGGATCCAAACTACATCCCATGTTTTGCTTAGCTGAGTGTGTAAAGTTTGATCAACAGAAAGTGGACTGTGTAGAGACTTCTAGAGAAAGCAGTGGTGTCAAGGGAAGAGCTGGTTTTTAAGGATCGCTTACTTTTATATTCTGAACACTGTCCTACAAACAGAAATGGTCCAATCCAACTTGCTATACCTGTTATTTAAGTTTTCCTCACTTAAGTAGATATTTGAGATTTATAATATATAGTCATTTATGGCTAATGACTATCCAAAATCCCACACGTTAGCAAAGGCCTGTTCTAATGCAGGCCATATCACATCTATTTTTTTTTTTACTCAATTATCAAGCCTATGACCAATTGTCATGAAAATTGAAGCTAAGACTACATCACTATTACCATTTGGTAAATTATAATGCATTTTGTTTCTGAAACAGGGTCTTGCTATGTAATGCAGGACAGCCTTGAACTTGTATCTTCCCAAGCACTAAGATTACAAGTGTATGCCACCAAGCCTGGCTGAAGCTTTATTATTCTTTCTTTCTTTTTGGTGCTAAGGATCAAACTCAGGACTTCATGCATGTCAGGTGCAGGTACTATACCCACCACAGCTTAAGATCACTTATTTAACTGTGGAAGAAACTTTAAGACATTTAAATATTTCTTAAATAAGAAAGAGTTCAAAGCCAGGCGTATAGTCCCAGCACTAGGGAGGCAGAGGCAGGCAGATCGCTGTGAGTTCGAGGCCAGTCTGGTCTACAAAGTGAGTCCAGGACAGCCAGGGGTACACAGAGAAACCCTGTCTTGAAAAACTAAAACAAAACAAAACAAAACAAAAACAAAGAAAGAGTTCAAGTAAGCAGAGAAGTTTTATAGATATAGAGGAAAATTACAGATATACCTAGATTCCATAATCAAAAATCTGCTTCATTTTCATGATACACACACATGTATAATCTCAGCACTGGGGAGTCAGAGCCAGAGGATCCTGACCCTGGACACACATTTTGTAGTACCCCTCATAAAAATAAACTGAAAAATAAAATGTCTATAATTTCTTTCTATTTTATATGTTTAAGCATTTTGCTTGCATGTATATATATATGTGCACCATTTACATCAGCCTGAAGCAGCCGGAAAAGGGCATCGGATGCCCTGGAACTGGAATTACAGATGACCACGAGCCACAGTGTGGGCGGTGGGCACTGAACCTGGGTCCTCGGCAAGAATAACAAGCGCTCTACACCCCTAAGCCATTTCTCCAGCCCCCGACACGGTCTTCACCACACACTCTCCATGCATCATTAGCTCTTTTAAAGGCCACTTTCATGGCGGGTGGTGGTGGTGGTGGTGGTAGACATCTGATACTTTAGGAGAGACTCACTTTTCTCTGGTGTGGCACAGGGTTTCTTCCACTGTCCTAAGCTGACCCTATTTGCTATCTAATTGAGCATGACCTTGAATTTGTGATACTCCTCTCTGGGTGTTAGACTGGCAGGTGTGTGCCACCACGCTCAGTTTATATGGTGCTTGGGATACAAACTTAAGAACTGGCAGATACATTTAACCACCAAAGTGTACAAACTTAACAATTAGGGAAGATGTATTATTAAAAAAAAAAAGACATACACTGGGAATACACTCTTCTAGGGGGATGAGACATCCACTGTACCCACCAACTCAGCTGTTAGTCTGGGGTGGGTCGCGGGGGGGGGGGGTCAGCTTTATGTCCAGCACAGTTCAGCCTGTATTCTAGTCTCCTGTGTACTGGGCTTTAATGGAACCTTTCAACCCAGATGAGTCCTCTGCCCAAGGAGAAACCTGCCTGAGGTCGCTGGATGCAGCTCCCACTGCCGAATTAAGTCTCCAGTGAATTCCTGCCTGTTCACTCGTGGCAGCACTTTGTGTGTGCCTATGTTTGCTGCTAATTACAGAAGCCAAGGGTAGAGGCAAAAATCCATATTTAATGCTGTGGATTAGGTTTCATTGTTTGAACATTCTTATTTTTTTTCTGAAATTTTATTTACATAGATGTGCTTATCCCTGTGTGAGTATAGTTGTCAGATTCCATAGAACTTGAGTTAAAGACAGTTGTGAGCCACCATATAGGCACTGGGAACTGAACCTGGGTCCTTTGGAAGAGCAGCACGTGCTCTTAACCCCTGAGCCACCTCTCTACCCTCCGTTTTGAAGATTCTTAAAGTCAAAGCAGCTAGTATGTGATCCTGTCTGATCAATGATATATATTTAAAATTCTTTTATTGTATTGTGTGTGTGTGTGTGTGTGTGTGTGTGTGTGCATATGCGCATGTATGTGTGTAGACCCACACATTATAGTATGCACATGGAGGTCAGAGGATGACTTTTGGGAGCCAATCTATCCTTATACCACAGAGTTCCAGAGATTACATTCACGTCATCAGGTTTGGTTGAAAGTACATTGAAGCACTGCCTCACTGGGCCTCAGTGACAGCCTCACTGAAACACTGCCTCACTGGACCTCAGTGACAGCCTCACTGAAACACTGCCTCACTGGGCCTCAGTGACAGCCTCACTGAAACACTGCCTCATTGGGCCTCAGTGACAGCCTCACTGAAACACTGCCTCACTGGGCCTCAGTGACAGCCTCACTGAAACACTGCCTCACTGGGCCTCAGTGACAGCCTCACTGAAACACTGCCTCACTGGACCTCAGTGACAGCCTCACTGAAACACTGCCTCACTGGGCCTCAGTGACAGCCTCACTGAAACACTGCCTCATTGGGCCTCAGTGACAGCCTCACTGAAACACTGCCTCACTGGGCCTCAGTGACAGCCTCACTGAAACACTGCCTCACTGGGCCTCAGTGACAGCCTCACTGAAGCACTGCCTCACTGGGCCTCACTGAAGCACTGCCTCATTGGGCCTCAGTGACAGCTTCACTGAAGCACTGCCTCACTGGGCCTCAGTGACAGCTTCACTGAAACACTGCCTCACTGGGCCTCAGTGACAGCCTCACTGAAGCACTGCCTCACTGGGCCTCAGTGACAGCCTCACTGAAACACTGCCTCACTGGGCCTCAGTGACAGCCTCACTGAAACACTGCCTCACTGGGCCTCAGTGACAGCCTCACTGAAACACTGCCTCACTGGGCCTCAGTGACAGCCTCACTGAAACACTGCCTCACTGGGCCTCAGTGACAGCTTCACTGAAACACTGCCTCACTGGGCCTCAGTGACAGCTTCACTGAAACACTGCCTCACTGGGCCTCAGTGACAGCTTTTGTTGTCCATTTTCTAACACTAATGAGACCAAGCAGTGCTGACAGCTTTGCAGAAGCAGCTATGTCAACCACAAATCCAGGCCACCTCAGGCTGTGGGGAAGGCTGTAGCTCCAAGGCAACTAGGAGAGGACTAAAAGTCACACTTTCACCTCAAAAAAGGGGGCTGTCCATAACCTCCAAAGAGACTAGGGATTATGTGGAAACTTGTAGAGCTGACTCATGGGCCAAGTGGGACTAAGGGTGTCAGCCATTATAGCACATGCACAAATCACCGCGAAACTACTTCATTAAAAAGGTGGCACTGACATCAGTCTTGCAAATAAACATATTTGCTAACTCACAAAATGTCACCCGCTGCCATAAGAGAAACCTCCATACTTTGCTCTCCTAGGAGTACATCATTAATTGCCCTCAGCATGTGTGAGTGGCTATTCACAAGTTAACTTTATAGCGAGGTTTAATTGGATGAATAGAACAATGCTGTGTTAATGAGGGTCAAATTGCCACCAGATGTTACCTTTTTTTTTCCTTTTAAAAATAAACACAGCTGTGTACATATGCGCACAGGCAATATAGACTAGTGAGAGAGAAAAATGGACCTAAGAAAACACATTACAGGCAATAAAGGAGAGAAAAATGTTGGGCTTAATGAATTTCCACCCCCCCCTTTCATTTTTATTTCAAACACACGAAAGCACACTGGTGTGAATATGTGGCACATCAGACATCATTTCTAGATAATCATTTACGAAACGAAAGCCTTTCTCCCCCAGGCGCAAGGGAGTAGGCGAGTCGGCTGGGAAGGCATCAACAACCTGGCTGTTTTGTGAGGTCTTCCTCGAGGAGGCCCAGGAACCGGCTCGGAGTCTCCCGATCTCCAGCTGCACCAGGCCCTGGACACACTTGGAAAGACAAGAAAAGACGGAAGTGAAACTCGGCAGCATTTATGATCTTCAACACCAAAGCAGAGCCTGCAGTCATGTCTGTGGCCAAGGCTTCCTGGAGGGTAACTAGGCCAACAGGCAAAAAATGAGAGCCGGTCATGCAAAGCCCAAACAAACCGGAAACACAGCAGCTTCGTCTGTGAGCCCTTCAAATACATCACACGGGCTTGGTATCCATCTGCCTTTCTTCCCTTCCATCTGCCTTCTGATGAGAGTGTTCGTAAAGAACCCAGCAGTCAAGAAGCGGGAAAGCGCAGAGAAGGAAGTCCAACAGGGGACAGGACACAAATCCAGGCCCTCCTTTGCAGAGCAACTGAGAGCTGACTGTACCAGGAACCTCGATTATTTAAACAAACCCATCTGTCTGCGCTGGTTGCAACCACGGGGGAAGGAGGTCAGGAGGTCCTGCCCCATAGCTGAGATGTCTCAGCTGCAGACTTCCGCAAGCTCGCCGGAGCCCAGGGTGGGAGTAACCTGCCCAAGCACAGCTTTGTGGCTCTTTTCATTTGTGAAATGAAGAAGCCAGTCTGGATGAGCTTTAGTGTTTCCTTCTAGCAATAAAGTTGGGTTTGATTAATGCAGAGGGAGGGGTGGATGGACGCTCTAGGGCACACACTCTGTCCAGGGAGCTGGTCGACAGACAGGTGTGACAGTTGGAATGCTCACTAGCACAAGACGCTGCCTGAAAGCCCCCAGGCAGGTCCTTCTGTGTGCTTCGTCAGCACAAAAGCTTTCCTTTAAATCTGTTCTTGGCCATTTAAAACAATCAGCTGTTATATTTCTAGTAAGAACAGAGCAAAAGCACCCAACCAGGGCCAAGCAACTGGACAGGGCCAGTTCTGTGTGCGCTGGTCACTGTAGCCAGGTGGGAAGCTGCTTAGGGACTCACCTTGAGGATGGTGGCCACTGTCTCCTGTGAGGCATGCCTCATGTCCTCTCCATTCACAGACAAGATTTGGTCTCCTTGAATCAACCTCCCATCGAGGTCTGCGGCTCCACCTTTCACAATGTCAGAAATAAACACTCCACTTCCACTCCTGTTAATGTGACCAAGCATTGCGGGATTGGCTCAGGCAGTTACTTAGTAATTAAAATTAGGCCTGCCTTTACAAAAACTAAAAATTCAAGATCTAAAACTCAGATGTTCTAAAAACCAATTTATTAAGCCCAATACTATCCACTAACTTCCTAAATAATAATATTCATGTTTCAATTACGCCTACTTGTGCTATGTATTGTACATCCATCTTTCCCTACGGTGCTCTTATTTTTATTGGTGGTATAAACCTGTGATCCCAGGCTGGCCTTGAATTCACAGAGACCCACCTGCCTCTGCCTCCAGAGTGCTGGGATTAAAGGTGTGCACCACCATGCCTGGCTCCCACCACTCACTTTTTAAAAAGGCAGAGTATAACTCCATGGCTGACTGCTTTTTGGTGTGGGCATGGTCCTGGGGTGATCCCAGCACTCCACACAGACATGAAGTGAGCAAGCTGTTCTCCTAAGGAAGAGCCATTGCTAATAACTTCCCTTTCCTAACAAATGAAACCCATTATTCACTGTCTGTGTGTTTATGTTAATGCATTTATGTTTATGTGGCTATGTGCATGCCTGCACTTGCATGGAGGTCAGGGGACAGCGTATAGGACTTGGTACTTTTGCCATGTGGGTCCCAGGGGATCTGAGGCAAGTCATCACTTTGATGGCCCCTGCCTTAGCTCCCGGGGCCTTCCTGAAAGCCCCTAACAGTTCTATTGTTAATCTCTTTCCTTTTGTCATTCCTTGGTTGTACCCTACCACCCACAGCCTCCCAAGGCAGGCTGGCCTTGAACTTCTGATCCTCCTGCCTCCTCCTCCTCAGTGACGGAATCATAGGGCCTGTACATGCAAGAGTAACCCACAAATACTACTGTAGGCAGCTCCCCTGGTCCTGCCTGGAGCTGAGTGCAGACTCGGCATCCAGCTGGAACTGTGAGTGTGCACGGGGTCCAGCTGTATCAACAGGACACTCTGAGAAGGCCCATCGCTGGTTCACACAGGCCTTGTTTCTCCATGTTTAGAGGCACTGGCCCCTATACTGAACAGGGAAGGCTGAGCTTCATTTGACCAACCATTCTTACCGCTTCCCAACAATGCTCAGGCCCAGGCCGCGGCCGGTCTTCTTGTGCAGCTCCACAAGGAAGACCTCCAAGTTCTCTTCATCTCTGTACTGGGCCTCATCTCTGTAGACCACCAGCCGCACCTTCTGGGGGGTCTGCCTCAGGGCCGTGATGGCTTCTTCATGGCTGGAGCTTCTCAGGTCAACCCCGTTAACCTGCAACAACAGCCATCCTGAGACAGGCCGCTTACAGCAAAGGCATTTCAGCTTGCTGCCGCTCCTTGCTCCAGCCGGTCAGAAATCTCAAGAGATTCCGGAGCATTCCCAAAGCACGCCACATGACCGTCAGGGGTAGGAGCTGCTTCTCATACAAAGACCCCACCCCGCAGGGAACAGAGGGTGGGTCAGTGTGCATGGTTTTGTATTTACACAGCTGCAGACTCAGTTGTGCAGTTAGGGGAGCTGGTGTGTGTGTGTGTGTGTGTGTGTGTGTGTGTGTGTGTGTGTGTGTGTGTGTGTGTAGGTGGTTACTTACTCTTTGAGGAAGAAGGGAAGTAGCTAGTACAGTATCAGCCCAGTTACTATCTCTGGCCTGTTTGCTTGTTGGGCCTGACTCTTACTCTTTTTTTTTTTTTTTTTTTTTTTAAGATGGTCTCACTATGTAGCCCTGGCTGTCCTGGAAATGCTATGTGCAGACCAGGGTAGCATAAAGTCAGAGGGCTGCTGCCGCTGTCTGCCAGGCACTGGCATTAAAGGGCTGCACCATTGCAGATCTGGGTGGCCCCTCACTCTTAATTGCTTATATCATCTTTAGAAGTGGCCCAGAAGGAAATAAAGGACAAGTGTCTCCGACAACTTCAAAGAGGCCCACGAAGACTTCTCAGTTGAATCTGATGGCACAGGCAGAGAATGGTGGCCACCAGGGAACATAAGACACTGCAAACAGTTGGCAAAGCCACAGCTCTGTTGGTGAGTCACAGATCTGGGTATCTCAGGGCCCCTCTGAGCCCCACTTTCTTGCTCTGTTATATGAGGCACAGCCAACTTATTAAGTAAATACTCCCATAGTGCTTGTAATGCCAGTCCTTCCTTATGGATCCCCCCAAGTGTTATTAGTATTAGCTGTATAAACACTGGTTATCACTGTAATATCTCCACGCACATAATGTATTCTGATCAGATTCATCCTTCTTTTCCTTCTCTTGCCCCCACACTCTCTGAGGTTCATCCTTCCCCCTCCACTCTCACGACTTCCTCCCACATAGACATCACACATGAGACAAAGCATGTGATACTTGACCAAGTCTGACTTATGCTGCTTAGTTGCTACCCAGTTCCATCAGTTTTCCTGCAAATGACACGCTTCTACTTCTCTCTGTGGCAGGATAACACCGCATGCGCATGTGGCACATTTCTTTATCCACGGGTGGGCACCTAGGCTGATGCTATGACTTGGTTGTGTCGAACAGTAGGACCATAAAACTGGACAGAGCGTTTATGCACCTGTAATGTCAACACTCAGGAAGCTGAGGCAGGACTCCCACATAAGCTGACGTAAGTTACACAGCAAAACTCTGTCTCAAAACAAACAAACCAACAACAAACACAGCAGTACCACAGTGAACACTGTTATGTTAGCATCTCTACTGCTTCCTGATGAAGATTCTCTGAACTGTATACCCAGCTCTCCTTTTAGGTTTTTGTGTGAGTGCCTGCCATGACTAGGCTCTACATCAAACAGCTACAGGGACCACGTCAAGAGACCCATGATGCAGTCAAACCAAGACAGCAGCCATTCAGTCTGGGGAGATAATCAATGCCCTCCCCTCCCCCACCCAGACCTGTTCAATACCAGGGCTGACGCCAGGGCCCCAAGTCCCCACTCTCTGTCATTAGTCTATAATTGCAGCTCTTTTTGCTTTGAGCTTGCTCTGTGCCCAGGAAGAATCTAAACATGTAATCCTCCTGCCTCAGAATGTAAACAGCTGGGATTACAGACCTACATATTTTTTTGTTTTTTGTTTTTTTGAGACAGGGTTACTCTGTGTAGCCTTGGCTGTCTTGGACTTGTTTGTAGACCAGAATCCCCTCAGACTCACAGAGATTCTTCTGCCTCTGCCTCCCTGAGTACTGGGATTATAGGTATACAACACTATGCCTGGCAGACCTACATATTTTTGACTTACAGTTTTCTGATAGCTAAAGATATTGAACCTTTTAGATGTATCTGTTGCTTATTTGTACTACCACTTTTGAGAAATGTTTGTTCAATTAATTTGTCTATTTATTTCCTTGTTCTTTCTGTGTGTAATTTTTTTAATTCTTTATATATTCTGAGTATCAATCCTCTATTGTGTAAGTAGCAAGAAAAGACTTCCTCTCAGTGTGTAGGTTCTCTCTTCCAGTCTGGTTAACTATCCTTTGCTATGCAGAAGCTTTTTTCTCTCCCCCCTCCCTTTCTCTCCGTCTCTTTCTCTCCCCCCCCTCCTCCTTCCTTCCGTTCTTTTGGGGACAGAGTTCCTTCGTGTAGCCCTGGCTGTCCTGGAACTTACTCTGTAGGCCAAGGTGGCCTTGAACTCACAGTGATCCACCTGCTCTGTCTCCTGCGTGCTGGGATTAAAGGTGTGTACCACCACAGCCTGGCATCAGTTCTTTCTTCAATTTCCTAAGCTACTGGCATCTTGTTCAGAAAGTCCCTGCCTGTGTCTACTTCTCAACTGTTTCTCCTACTAGTTTCAGGTCTTGACTTATGATTGTCTTAGTTACTTTTCTATTGGTAAGACACCATGGCCAAGGCAACTCATAAAAAGAAAGCATTTACGGGGCTCACAGTTCCAGCAGGTCAGAGTGCATGATCTTTATAGTGGGGAGCATGGTAATAGTCCAAAGTCTTCCAAAATCCAGCACGGTCAGGCGTGTCACAGCAGTGATAGCCCATTCCATGATACCAACTTATATCTTAGCTACTCCTCTGTTGCTGTGACAAACACCATGACCAAGGTAACTTATAAAAGGACAGGTTTATTGGGCTGACAGTTTTAGAGGGTTCCATAACCATTACGTCTGGGCTTACAGCAGCAGGCAGACAGGCAGGTGTGTCCTAGAGCAGCGGTTGAGTGCTATCATCTACTCCACAAGCAGGAGGAAAACAGGGGAAGCTAACTGGAAACAGCACCAAGCGCTGGTCTACCTCCTCGAGCAAAGCCATGCCTCCTAGTTCTTCCCAGCACTCTACCAACTAGGGCCAAGCAGTCAAATATATGAGCCCATGGGGGAAATTCTCATTCAAACTAATACAGTGGTATTTGATGTATGTTGAATTGATATTTTATATAGGGTGAGACAGGACCTAGTGAATATTGCCTGTTTTTAAGCAGATACTGTTTTCAGCTGGCGTGGTCATGCATGCCTTTAATCCTAGCACTTGGGAGGCAGAGGCAGGTGGATCACTGTGAGTTCGAGGCCTGCCTAGTCTACAAAGTGAGTCCAGGACAGCCAAGTCTACACAGAGAAATCCTGTCTCAAAAAACCAAAAAAAGAGACTGTTTTACTCCAGTTATGGTATTCTTTTCTTTTCTTTCTTTTTTTTGTCTATAGTTGAATATTTTTTGGCACCCTGTTGTTTTTGTTACTATTGGAATGGATATTTACTCATTTACTGCTTATACCGACTCTCTGAAACATATACTGCTATTATTACATTTACAGTAGAAGAAAACAATGCATAGAGAGGCCAAGAAGCTTTACAAAGGTCACACAGCTAATAGGTGGAGGAACAGTCAACACTGCTTGTCTGTGTGTGCGCTCATGTATATATGCGGAAGACAGGTAACACTGAGTATCTTGTATTGCTTTCTCTATCGTATATTGAGGCGAGGTCTCTCACTTGAATCCAGAGCTCATCAATCTGGCTAGTCTCCGTAGCCACCTTACCGTGGGAATCCGCCGTCTCTACCTCTCAGGGGCTACGATTACAGGCCAAGCCTCTACCTGACACATTTGTGGTGCTAAGGAACTGAACTGCAGCCCTCACTCTTAAATAGTAGGTGGCTTGCTCACTGGCTCATCTCCATAGTTCCTAACCGAGACAATCTTTCCATTCGAGCCCTTTGCCCACACAGCCTCCTAAGTTAGGATCTACCACAAAGAGTAAACGATTGACAGTGATGAGTGAATTTCTAGAAAGAAGAAACTCAAGGGCAGGGTAGCTTTGGACTCAAAGTTAGCCGCTCCCTCCAGGTCACATCTCGTCAAAGAGCCAAACAAAGGGACGGCTAGCCCCAACATGGCCAAGCAGAGGCAGGAGTGGAAGCACTCCTGACACGTGACTGTTCCCCCTTGTTCTGGTATAGCTCTCTGTGTGCCCCAGGAAGGTCAAGCCTGTCTCCGAACTTGGCCTCTTCATCCGAAATGGATGGGCTGAAGGAAATGCTGGTTTCCTCTGCACGGGAGCCCTCATGATTCCTTCAGGCCACTAAATGCTTTTACACTGTTAGTGAGGAAACCTACAGAACAAAGGGGAACGTGAGCTGAGCTGATTATTTTCCTGTAGCCCAATAGATGGCACACAAGACCGCTTCTGTTATTTAAAACATGAGGCAGCCTCACGGACTGAAGGTGAACTTTGCAAGCCATCTCAAAGGCCTCAGCAAATACACAAATAAGCAAAGGCAGTGTCACTGGACTCTAATGTTGCAAAGACAATCTCATCCAGGTTCTGGCACTAAGGGGCCTGCTCAGATCAGAGTGACCTTAGCCTGGTTTCCATGTGCTCAGCTGATCATGAGGCAGCTCAGCGAGACAAACAATGCAGCGTGGTCTGAGCACTGTGGACAGATGTATCCTTGGAAAAGCAGGCATCACAGCATTGCTTACTGAGCACGGGGGTGGTGGGAGTGGCCTCCTGGTTGAGAAGGGCTCTGGGAGGTCCCGCATCACTTCCTTTCAGTAGGATGGACATGTGGGAAGTGGAGGATGAGCTGTTGCCAGACAGAACCTCTGGTTACTCATTATTTTAGTTTATGGGGAAATTCAGGAATTAACTCTTAGGTCCCACTTAAACAGGAGATCAGGTAGGTAAGAGAAGAGACAGGCCTAAAAAAATCCACCAGGAAGAAGACAGCGCATGCTCATCAATGTCAAAAAATTGTTTGGTTGTGTCTTTGGAACACAATCTGGCTTACCCTAATTTTAACATCAGGATACTGTGATGTCCAATATTGACTGTCAATTTGATAAGGTCTAGAACCCACCGACAGATAGGCTCGAGGTGTGTCTGTGGATTATGCAGAGCAGGCTCCCTGGAGGAGGAAGGCCACTATAACATGGGCAGCACTGGTCCGCAGCTACTGTCCCAGATTGAGCAAGGGGGAGATAGTGAGATGAGCCCAGCACTCGCTGCCCTCTGCTTCCTGCATGTGGATGCACTGTGCCCAGCTGTCACTCATCCCTGCCACCACACTCCTGTCCACAGGCTGTATCTTCTCGAGCTGTGAGCCAAACAAGCCCGTTCCCTTAAGTTGTTTTTTTTTATGTGCTCTGCGGTGTCAATGAGATGAATAATTAGGAACAGATATCACTGAAGCCATGGCAGACCGGCCTGTGGAACGCAGAGGACCCTCTCGAGCAGAAAATGTTCTTACAAAAGAAAGCAGCTATAGCTGTAGTATAAAGACAGAAAGTAGTGTGGCTGGAGAGATGGCTCAGAGGTTAATAGCACTGTCTGTTCTTCCAAAGGTCCTGAGTTCAATTCCCAGCAACCGCATGGTAGCTCACAACCATCTATAATGTGATCTGGTGCCCTCTTTTGGCAAGTAGGCACACATTCAGGCAGAGTACTGTATAAATAATAAATATAAAAAAGAGAGAGGTAGTAGTTTTAAAAAATGGTATTGAGAGTTGAATCCAAGCCCTCTTCTACGGAGTCATGTTTCTGACTGCAGTGGTGGCGAGTATCTGTAAGCCAACAATTGAGAGGTAGATGCAGGAGTAACAGGAATTCAGGTCCAGCCTCAACTATATAGTTACCTCTGAGGCTAGCCTGGGATACAGTATGAGGTCCTTTCTCAAAACAAAAACGAAAGTGGCTTAGTTTGGGATGGCAAGGTGCCTGAGTAGGCAAAGTCACTCGGTACCAAGTCTGATGACCTGAGTTTGATCCTTGGAACTCACATGATGGGAGGAGAAAATGGCTTCTTGAAAGTGTCCTTTGATCTCTACATGTGTGCTGTGGCACGTGCAAACACACACACGCATACACACACACACAAACACATGCTCACGCACATATAGGCAATAGATGAATAAATGTTAAAAAGTTTTAAGTTTTAATTTTTAACTAAATTTCACTGAGTTGCCTATCCTGCCTTGAACTCAGTCTAAATCTCTGGTAGGCTTTGAAGAACTTGTGCTGCCTTGTGCGTGTGGGCACCTTACGCCTGTACCACTAGGCCCGGCAGGAAAACTCTACTGAGGTATAACTGATATAAAGACAGGTATAAGCCAGGTGTGCCGGCACCACATTTATTCCCAGCACTCAAGAGGCAGAGGCAGGCAGATCTCTGAGTTCAAGGCCAGCCTGGTCTAGAGTGAGTTTCAGAACAGCCAGGGCTATTAAAAAAACAACCTGTTCTATATGTATCAGTATTTTGCCTACACGCATGGCTATGCACCTCCTGCATGTCTGGTGCCCAGAGGCCAGTGGACTCCAAAGAAGCTCATTTACACTAAAATCAGTTTGCTAGCCCAGGAATGGCAATTCAAATACATGGAAAAGTTTCTAAAATGATGAAGTTCAAAAAATCCTGAAGTTTTGCCAACTCGACACAAGCTGGAATCATTTAAGACTGTGGCTTTCGGGCTGTGAGACGCCGTGTGGATACTGGTAACTGATCCAAGGTCCTCTGGTCTTCCAGTGCTGTGAGCTGCTCAGCCAACTCTGCAGCTCCTACTTTTAATATTAAACCTACTCATTTTGAAATGCCAATTATGACAATTCCAATGGACTAGAAAATCTGGGAAGGATAAAACAGGGAGCAGAAGTAGCCTCAAACTTCTGATGACTAAAGAACACATCATGTTACTTTCCTAAGACGCCCTGCTCGTGCTTCCAGCCTCATCCACCAGCACCTTAGTAAATGCACTGGGGGCTCGCCCTGACCCGGTGTGCCACAGGCACGGCCTGCATCCTAATTCACACCTGTAAGTGCACTGGGGGCTCGCCCTGACCTGCGTGCCACGCAGCCACAGCCTGCATCCTAGTTCACACCTAGCCTGGGTCTTCTTTCACCCTCTCATCTAGGTTCTGCAGTCTCCGTTTACCTCTGCTTCCAACTTGGGAGGCGGAAATGAGCCACCCAGAGGAGAAGTCAAATTCTGTGATGTCATTCATAACATGCTACATTAAAGATACAAAGCAAAAACTGCACATGCCTTCCATAACGTCTACTCCATTAAACTCATCCAATGAAAGAGATAGATGCTAAAGTCTCACGTCATTGAAAACCTCTTTACTTCCACCTACAAGAGCCTGGGGCTGAAATGGCTTCCTGCTCATTTGTTCCTTAGCATCACGTGGCCCATTGTGCCAACATTTATTTATTTTTAACATATCAATGTTGTCAGTGGAAATTATCCCATATAATGAGTTTTGCTTGTCCCAGTTTCAAATACTTATTTTTCTTGCTGGGCATGTTGGCACACATCTTTAATGCCAGCACTTGGGAGATAGAGGCAGGCAGAGATCTGTGAGTTCGAGTCTGGCCTTGTCTACAAAGTGAGTTCCAGCACAGTTAGTGCTGTTACACAGAGAAACCCATCTCAGAAAAAAAAATCACCTTATTATTCATATTTTAGTTACATATATGTGTATGTGTTTCTGTGTGTCTGCAGGTATGGGTACAGTAGTGCCCTCAGAGCCAGGGGTCAGACTCTCTCTAGAACTGGAGATACAGATGGGTGTAAGCTGCCTAACACAGGTGTTAGGAACTGAGCCCAGCTCCTCTGGAAGAACAGTACAGGCTCTCAGTTGCTGAGCCATCTCTTCTGCTCCCTAGCACCTTTTAAAAGGCTTTAGCAGTTTTGCTAAATGACAGGCAAATTAAAGAATTCACTCAAGCATCTCAGTGTTTGGTAAGTACAAGATGCCATCCAAAGGGAAAGAGTTTACATTACTTACTGACTTAGAAGTGCTGAAGGTGAGGCTTGGCTTTCCTCTTTACAAATGGGTTATTAGAATTAAGGAAATCATTTGTGGAAACAGAGTCTTTAAAATTGCAGGTGTGTGCTGAAGTATGTGTTTGTATGTATATGTTTTTTAACAGGGGATTTAGTACAGAAAAACAGAGACAAACAAAAATCAAATTGCAATATTATATATCCTGTCTGACATAAAAATGTTAGAACTGTAAATGGTACTTTCTTTTTCACTAAACACTGTCAGAGTTGATAAACAATGCCATGATTATAAACCAGTGAAAGAGGAGGATGTGATGTATGCTTTGTTTACAGGAGAAGGAAACCACTGAGGGAACAGTTGAAGAGAAGAAAGACAATTTGACTTTATGGACCAGTGTCCATCTTATTCACTGTCACAAAGTGCAGCTTGGAGTGAGGCACCTGTAATATCTGGTCTCCAGCCCACAGTCTCCCGTCTCTGGCTGCTGCGCCTTCTTCATACACTTCATGGATAACAATAGCATCCTACAAAAAAAAAATTCAAGTTATTCTCAACAGCCAGAAATGACCTTAGGCTAGCATCCAGATAATGGGCAGCTAGCCACAACTGGCAACTGCTTACTGCGCTTGATGAAAACATAAGCAAGGAGCACAGTTATAGGTTTAGGAGTTTAATTATGTTTTCCACAGATGATTACTTCGCGCCTTTGGGACAGGATTTACTTCAGATTCCATGTTAAACTTCCTTCACATTTTTACTGTTGACCTTGAATGCTGCTGCTGTGTTCAAACTTGAGATGAACTCTGCGTCATTTACTTTTTACTGGTAACTTTCAACACAGTGTCAGGTGTTTATTAGAGCTCAAGGGTTCAGCACAGAAGTGCGGCCTGACCGAGGGTTCTGCTGGGCCTATTACTTGTGTAATGAGAGAAAAGAATGTAGTGAAATGAGCTAGCACACTAGCACACAAGGACAAAGCAGGCTGTGGGGGGAAGCACAGGCTAGCCGTGGGATTGGAACTTAACTTTCTAGGCCAAAAATGTAGGACATCACCTATGGCAGGTAACCTTTGGTTGGAAAATGTGTCTTATTTAATTAGTTAAAAATAATTTGCATCTCTTCATATTAATAACCTCATTTTTTTGCTTTCTTTCCCCTATTTCTTATCTGAATTTTAAAAATATAATACATTTTGGTCATATTTTCCCTCTCTCTCAGTTCATCCCAGGTCCTTCCCACCTCTTTACTCACCTAATTTCCTGTTCTTTTTTTATTTCTCTCTCTCTCTCAAAAAAAAAAAAAAAAAAAAAGATAAAAAAAACCTTCAAAATCCAAAACAAAACAAAGCAAACCACCATCAAAAATCATTAAAGACAAAAAAGTACCAAACCCAGACAACACAACACAAGCAAGAACAACAACACTGAGTCTGTCGTGTGGTGCAGCTACTCCTGAGGAGGCTTCCCTGAGGATGCGAGTGCTGGACCCAGTGTCACTCCACTGCAGAAGAGCGACTTTCCCTTCCCAGCAGCTATCACTGCAAACAGCGCCTTGTTAGGCGTTTACTCCCTGCCCCAGCCCCCTTGTGCTGAGAACTTATCTGTTTTGAACTTGTGCAGGTCTTGTGCATGCTGTTATAGTTTCTGTGACCTCATATGTGCATAAGCCCAGTTGTCTCTGGAAGATCAGCCCTGCGTGAGGAAGAGCAAGTGCAAGCTTGCAGGCTTCGGTTGGAATAGGTATTTACAGCCTCTGACAGGAGAGTTGGAGGTGTAGGCTCCCACTGTGTGACTAATGTCTTTGAATAGTTTTCTGTGCTCTTCTACAAAGGCTAGAATTTTCCATACGATCAGTTCTGTGGAAACGCTCCCACCTCAGTTCCACGAGTGGGCAATTTTGACTTGTGGAAGGAAAGTAGCCTTGGGCCTAATGAGGCGTTGACAATCTATGGATCCTAGTGACAGGAGGTCAGCTCGACACTGCGCTGGTGTGAGCCAGCACCCCCTCTTCCCATCTAACAGGCCCCCCCTTTAACTGTGCCTCTTGCCTTGTTGTCTTTATCTTTTCTCCCGCCTTTGCCTTTCCAGAGCTGTTTCTGAATCTTTTTTTCCTTGGACGGGGCAGGGTAACATACCCAATGGTACACTGTGTATCACCGACAAGCTGATGTTTAAATACACACTGAGATAGTTTCTTTATATGTGTCTGGAGTATGAAGGGCTTTGAGTGTTGAAAGGTTTTGCTCAGTTTTTCCTGGTCCTGGCCTTCTCTCCTTCATTCCCGCCGTTCATCCTTCCTGTGGGTCACCACCGCATCTCCTGCACTTTCCAGCACATCACACCTGTCTACCCACAGTCCCACGCTCCCTTCCCTGATGCTTCTCTTCAGAACTTGGTCTGCTTCCAGTTCATCTTTGTGTCCTCAGGTACTTAACATGTGTTCTCGTCAATGTTTATCAAGAAAACATCAGCAACAGGAAAAAAGAAAAAAAAAAAGAAAAAAAAAAAGCTCAAAACGACTCTGCATGGGGAGGTGGCTACGGTTAGTGTGTCTCAATTTTATTTCAACCCAACCTTCTGAGGGCAAACCGTTAACGAAACACCCAACAGAAAGTCCATGGGAAAGCCACATGGATTCCCAGAGAATTTACGTTAGCTCTGAGAACCATTTAAAGGAGCCAAGCATGAGACAGACTTAATTATCACCGAGCTCCACAAAATCACCAAATTCCTCCAAGGGGATTAAAGTCTGAATTGCTGGAAAAGAATTTGATAACATGTAATAATAGAGCCTTAGACACAGGCAAAGTCACCACACACTGCAGCCCACCAATCAAATTTTCTTTACTGTTCAAGCTGCCAACAAGTAGATAAAGTAACTCATAAACACACCAGTCACTCAGCAAAAGGCAATTTTATCACTGTCACAATAGGCCCATAACACTTAAGGAAGCCATGTGTTAGAAAAATTAAGTAATGCCTTCTGTGGGCTAAAGGAGTTTAAAAAGCTTTATGTGTGGGTAGACTAATCTAGATGAATGAGATTTTTATATTTAATACTTGTAGATATTCAGGAGATTTTAGGACAAATTTTGATTGGGAACTCCATGGTAGATAATTATGAAGGTCTGTGTCTACATGGTTTTGTTTCCTACTTGCAGGCATGCTTTACATAACTGGGATCGCCCTAGAAGGAAAGCCAGTCTTTGCCACGCTCATAAGAGCCTCCACCACATTCCCGCTTGAGAACTCCTCACGGATGTTTTAACCACAGAAAAGTTACACGTTAAATCTCACATTTAAGATGGAAAACATTTGTCAGTGTTCCTCAAAAAATGTCAGATCTGTTATCCTGCCTCCAGGGAAAAACTGCTCCTAATGAGAAAGACCCACGAGGAGCGAGAGCAGTATCAAATATGTTCTGTATTAAATGGGCATTTCTTTCTTTTGAGAGAAATGATGGCTCACACTTCTGCGAACCATGCCACTTTCAAAGATGACTTAATAGAGTTCTTAGCTGTCACTGTTCAGAAATCACAGCAGATATCGCCTTCTACGCAGCACAGCACAGTGCACTGTGCTCTTGGCTGAAAGGCCAAGCCAAGAAGGGGAGCTAAAGTGAGGTCAGTAAGAGCCCAGACTATACTCAAATCCTCACTGAAAACACAGGACTGAATCAGCTGAATATAAGACACTGGGGTAAGCTAGTGGAGTTTATTTCCTTTTGAACAAAACTGAAAGCTCAAACTATATCTGTATAAATACAAACAACATGTTTCTTATGACTCTTCTTAAAAGCCAGATTCTTTGGGTCTCTCTCTCTCTCCCTTCACCCCCCTCTCTCGTGTGTGCATGTGTGCATGTGTGCGTGGGTGTGTCTGAACCCAGGGCCTCATGTATACATACTAACCCAGTGCTCTACAACTGAGCTATGTTTGCAGCCTCTCAACCCAAAGCTTTAGGAAGAAAGCTTTTCAAATACACTTCAACTAGGATTTGATGTGTAGCAGGTTCCAGCCTGGGAGTTTGAGAAGGTGAGGTTTTCTGACATTCTGCAGGTAGCCTCCCTAAGTTTCTTTGCTCATGACACTAAACAATGCCAGTGTAGCACTTAACTCAACAACGTGACATTTAATGTCATCCTAGCTTTAAAATTCTCTCTCTTAGCCAGGTGTGTGGTGGATGCCTTTAATCTCAGCACTTGAGAGGCAGAGGCAGGTGTGAGTTTGAGGTCAGCCTGGTTTACAAAGAGAGTTCCAGGACAGGCAAGGCTATTACATAGAGAAACCCTGTCTTGAAAAACAAAACAAAACAAAATTCTCTCTTTCTCTCCACACATTTAATGAAATATTTATTAATAACAAGGGTCCCCAAATGCAGACATCTAAGTTTCAGTGTCATATATAGTAAATAAAGGGAGGAAGATATGGCAGCACAGTCTAACTGTGAGACTCTGAGAAATGCTAGCATTTATACTTTTCCTGTTACCATGGAAACTCCAACATATAAATTGTTGCTTTTTCCCCCTTGGTGAAAACATAACATTTTATTAGTTCTTCAAGCATTTCACACATGCACACATTGTGTTTTGAACACAACCATCACCTTCTTAACGTGATCCACTCCCTTCATTGCCTTTCTTCAAGAAAGATTATGATACAAGGAAATTCCAATTTCTTCTTTCTCCAGTAGCTGTGGGTTCTATCTCCAGCACTAATAATGACTTGCATAAACTGGGCCTGTAATCCCAGCTATTTGGGAGGCTGAGGCAGGAAGATGCTAAGATAAGGCCTGCCTAAACTACAGAGTGGGTTCAAGAAAGCCTGGGCACTTAGTGATGCCCAGTTTCTAAAAAAGAAAGAAAGGGAAAAAAAAAAAAGCAAACAAAGGTCTAATTCAGAAAAGGCTTAAGATGAGTTATGAATGTCTCCCACCATCCCAGCAAAGACTTTGCTCCGGATTGGTACAGGGTGCCTGGCATTACTTCACCGATTCATGAAATATGAAAGAGTAAGAGGCGACTTGCTTTCAGTACCTCGTGAGAAGATTATTGACTGAAGGCAAAATGAAGTCAATAGATGCCATACTTTTAAAATACTAAACAATACTCTGGTTTCTCTTCAGATTATATAAATCTTTTACCTTTTACTAAAATATTGAACAATCTAGATAAGTCTTAAGGTCTGTACACACGCATACAGACACACACACACACTTTCAGGGATTACGAACTTTTGTACACTATTTACCAAGTACATAATATACAAAATGAAAGCCACAGCCATAAGAGTCACCACAAGAACTGCTGTGAGTGCTCATAAACACGTTAGACTCTAACATTGTGATAAGCTTTCTCTTAATCTCAAAATGAAATGTTTATATTTACCTAAAATTGAGTTCTTATGACAAGCCTGATTTAACAAAAAGTTGATAGTCATAAACATGAATATATTGTTCATACTGCAACATAGATTTATTAAAGGAAATGAGATAATATTTGTATAACATTTTAATCATTATATTTATTTTATTTTGAGATTTCTCCCTTCCAGAACTTCCTATATGCTACTTTTCACTCTCCTTCAAATTCATGGCTTCTTTTTTCCTCAGTAATTGTTATTGCATGCATATATATATGTGCGTTGCATTTTATAAGTCCCCATAGTGCCATTTGTTCTGTATTTATTGAAATTGTACTCAGTCTGCATATTATTGCTTGCAGTCACATTCTTACAGCCTACATGTCCAAATGCAGGGCACTACTCATTAACGTTCTCCCAGTGTGATTCATAGAGCTTTTGTAAACTCTGCTTGGTAAAATAAAAGTAAGGTAAAAAAATGTTTTGTATAAAAATATATGACTTAAGCAAAAATGATAAAAGGAGCTGGGCTTTGGGGATTACATGCCAAGGCAAGCTGTGCCTCTCATGAGATAGGCTGTGCAAGGCTCACAGGAAGGGGACAGCAAACAAGCGGTGTAAAATAGCTTTCTACCCTGTTTACTTTAAAAACACCCAGGAGTTTAAATTACTATAGTCCTGTTTTCCAACTGTCAAAGGCAGCAATAAATAAGTGAGAGAATATAATATGCCTGGGGCCAGATGGGTTTGTTCAGGGTGGATACGGCTGCGTCAAAGGAAAGATGTCTCCACTCTGACTTCAGGGCCTCCTACCTGGGCGTCTGAGTAATGCACAGTCGTACACAACCGTGCACGAGAGAGCGATAAGTTGGTATTATCTCTATGTATAGTAATAAATTCAATTACTAGGGCATGCTGTGGCTTAGGGGTAAAGCACATGCTTAGGTGTGTGAACCCTTGGATTCAGCTCCCAGCATATAAACAGATATCAAATCAGGCAGTGGAATAAAAAAAGAAAAAGAAAAATCGAAACTTGGACAGAAATGATACAATTCTAGATCTGATAGCCTAAAGCCTTTAAAAAATTAATAACTACATTTTTGTTAAAAGTAGGAAGATAGAAGGAACTGGGAAATGTTACATAAAGTGAGATAACCCAGGGCCAGAAAGAAAAGAGTTCATAATCTTCTCATATGAAGAATATCCTAGCTTCAAACTTTGAGAACCGTGTGTTTAACTTGGAGCGTCTGTAGAAGTCAGGAAGCCAGAAAAGGTTCATGAGACAGGAGAGGGGAGGCGGCCTCAAGGGAGAGCTGAAGGTTCAAGTGGGGATGGGGCGGGGCTGCCAGAGGGGACTGAGGGAGAAGAGAGGGTACAAAGTAGATTAGCCACAACTAACAGTGCACGGAAAAGTCTAGGGGAATCCATCCTTCCTTCCTTCCTTCCTTCTTTCCTTCCTTCCGGTCCCTTCCTTCCTTCTTTCCTTCCTCCCTCCCTTCCTTCCTCCCTCCCTCCCTTCCTCCCTTCCTTCCTTCTTTCATGGATTTAACCCTGTTGCTGGCAAGATCATGGGTCCTGGATGGGTGAGCATGACCCATCACTGTTATTTTTTGCTAAATGGTTATGCTGTCAAGATGTTTTTTAAGTATTTATGTTTATACACACAGGCATATCAGTGTTGTTCTCGGCCTTCATCAGAGAGTGTGTGACTGCAGTAGCCAGAAATTAATGCAGGACTCACAATCAAACAGCTGAGAGAAAAGGGACTGACTGCCACGTGCTCGGCCCTAAGTGGGACCTCTATACCACCAGCCTCTTGACCAAGGCCCAGGGAACATCCCGGAAGGTGGGGCAGAAAGCATGTAAGAGCTGGAAGACAGGGAGTGCTGTGAAATGTCATCTGGACACGCCATGGCCACCTCAGCCATGAACTCCCAGCAGGCCCATCAACATGAAAGCATGGATAACAAAGGGCTCAGGAGGCCTTATCCTCAGTGAAGGAGCTCCAGGGGCAGGAAGAGGCAGTGTGTGTGTGTGTGTGTGTGTGTGTGTGTGTGTGTGTGTGTGTAGCAACAGAGGCCGGAAGAAGGCGCTGTATTCCCTGGAGCTAGAGTTGTGGGTATTTGTAAGCTACTCTGTGTGGGTGCTGGGAACTGATTTCTACTTCTCTCCAAGAGCAGGCAGCTCTCTCAACTTCTGAGCCATTTTTCCCTCTGAAAGTATGGTTGCGGGTGGGCTTGCGATGCTCTGGCGGATGGCTCCATATACGGGAGGCACGAATGGGCTCAACGGGCTATAAAAAAGGAAAGCGAAGGCCATGAAGATAAGGGGGGTCATGTAGGGTGGGGTCTGCAAAGTGAGAGTGGGGGCTGAGGGACGAATATGACCGAGATACTCTGCACACGAATGAAATCGTCAAAGAATTAAAAAGTAAATAAAAAGAGGGCCAGTGAAATGGTCCGGCAGGTAAAGGTTCATGCTGCCCAAAAGAGGGTAAACTGAGGTGCTCTCATGAGCGAACAGTGCTGCTCCTAGAAGACATGGGCTGCTAAGTGGAAAACCTAGGCCAGGTACTGACTATCTCCTGTGAGACAGTGTCAGGGAGGCCCCAGGGCGCACGGAACAACACAGAGGAAGGCCGTTGTTGAGTTCAAACTCCGAGATCCACAAGGTTGAGGATACAACACTTTCAGCAAGCTATCCTCTGATTTCTGCAATGTGGTGCACACACATACATACACACACACACACACACACACACACACACACACACACACACACACACACCAAATAAATCCAATACATTAAAAAAAAATCTGTATTTTAAAATCCCTTTTAAGGGCTGACCTGCCTCATTTTTAGTGGAACAGCTCCCAAGTACAAGAGCAGAGCCAATGCTGTTGTCTGTTTTTTCTTGTAACAAAACTCTATGTAGCCCTAGCTGTCCTTAAACTCAGAGCTCTTCCTGCCTCTGCCTCCCGAGTGCTGAAATTAAAGGCATGTGCCACCCCTGCCTGGCCCTCACATCTGAGAATCTTACACCAAGAACCAGCACTGTGCTTTGCTCTGCTGGGCTAGGCGCAGCCGCAGTGTCTACACTGGGGCTGCCGGGAATGGTATCCAGAGAAAAGCCTGTCAGTGGCCCAACCAAGATAACAACTCACTCCTCGAGGTTCCTTTCCCTTTCCAGGATCCCCACACCTGGTGATAAAATAACCTCCAATCATCTGGGGTGATATACTGCTTCTTCAAGAATGTGAGTGTAAAACTCCCAATCAGGAGACAGACATTTTGAGAAGGAGCCTTTAAGAGGTCTGAGAGGAGCTGGCACTAGGTTTTCAGCAGGGTAAGTGATCTTCATCTTCTACCTGCACACTAGATGGCATCAAGGAGCTGTGTGGTATTTTATGGGGCAAAGGAATGGTCCACCCAAGTCAGCAAGAGCAAGGGAAGACAGGAAAAAAGATGGAATTATACATACATATATCTATATATATATGGAAGGAAAGAAAATATGAGCTAACACCCTGCCTTTGCTGCACTATGTGCCTTATCTGGCTTCCACACAGCATACAACAAACAGTCTATACTAGTTAAATTCATAAAATGCTTCCTACAGCATTCCTTTCTCTACCCTCTAGAGCTCTGAAGTGCTATGATTTCTCATTGGTCGATCACTACAGGGATCCATGAGCACTAAAAGGCCTTAGAACTGATGAGCAGCTCCGCACTCTTCCAGGGCAGGGTAACAGCCACTTGACTTCACAACCCAGGTCAAAGCAAAACATACACAAACGATCACAGAAGGCTGTGCTCTCCGGAGGCCAGCCCAGTAGTGGCACCACAGATGGGAACAACAGAGGCAGACAGCTGCCTCCGAGGACCAGGTGCGCCTGTAAACCGCTGAGGGGGTCTCACCCTTGTCATTAGCTCAGGACTTTCAGAGGCTGGTGCAGGTGACTGGCTGGGACATGTGATCTCCCTGTGATCTCAGGAGCCATCTGTCCTAGCAGAGAGGACTGATGAAGTGTTGAGAGATTAAACTCTGCAGATGGCCACGCTTGGCTGGCTACATAACAGAGAGGACATGGGATTGTAATTGTAAGGGGTGGAGAGAGGTCAGACCTGCCCTTCCCTGCACCCTGGCCAGCGGGTGCTCTGTTCATACCCAGCTCATCATTTCCTGCACTGTCTTTTCACAAACTCCCACCTTTATTTGCAAATTTCCTGCTGGCTGGATAACGGGCTCCATGCGTTAGCTCTCACGCTTGGAGTGAAAATGTGGGGGAGCAATGCAAGGGAGGGGGGAAGGTCTTCATTGCAGGAACAATGTGTTTAAACACCTTTCACTTCTACTGACATTTGGTCGCACAAAGATGCCAGCCCTATATATTTTCTGTAACTCTTGCACAGCTTTTGATGAGGTACGTGAGGTCAGGAAATAAGAGCAGTGCCCCATCTCTCATTTTAAGTGGTGCTTATCGTTCAAGGACACTGGGATTTATAGTCTCACATGGCAGAGCCGTATATTAGGAACCCCAAGATGCTCTTGAAGAACTTTTATCGTTGCCTTTCTTGAGGTGGCAAGAGAAGCAGAGCAAGATACTCAATAAGGCCCGAGGCTGCAGGAAGAGGAGGCTGGGGGATGCCCAGACAGGGGCCCAAGCGCAGGCCAGGGGTAGAGGGCAGCACACATATCTCAGTCAGGAATCCTGAGGGTCCCACACAGAGTGGAACTGTATTAATACCAACAGAGGGGAGACAGCAAGGTCAAGAATCACTTAGCCAACTCCACTCTTCTGAGTCTTCTGGAAATCTAGGTCTGTCTCAGGCTAAGTTATAAAAAGAGATTTAAGCTGGGCGGTGGTGGCACATGCTTTTAATCCCAGCACTCGGGAGGCAGAGGCACATGGATCCCTGTGAGTTAGAGGCCAGCCTGGTCTACATGGGAATCCAGGACAGCCAAGGCTACACAGAGAAACTCTGTCTAAACAAACAAACAAACAAACAAAAAAACAAAACAACAAAAACAAAAACAAAACAAAAACAACAAACAAAACAAAACAAAAAAGGAGACTTATTTACAACCAAGAAATCAGAGGGTTAAATGTTTTTAATTATATGTGTATGTACGTGCACCATGTGTGCATAGTGCCCAGGTATTGAATCCCATGGAACTGGTGTTGTAGACAGATGTGAGCCACCATGTTGATGCTAGGAATTGAACCTGCATCCTCTGGAAGAGCAGCCATGCTCTTTACCATGGAGCCATCTTTCCAGCCCTCAGAGGGTTAAAACTCTGTTACGTAGCCCTGAAAGAATTCAGTATAGAATTGCTCTAAAATTTAATTTGTTTTGTTTAAATACAGCTTGATTTATACAAAATTAATTCTTATAGTATTTAAAATATATCTTAGAGGAAATGGGAAAAAATCCCAGGTCTTTAAGAGGGAGCTAGACCTAGGCCAGGGCATAGCTTCTCGATACTACTCCGAAGGCCTGGGAATGGAAAGGATCACTGTTCTAAACCATTCCCTAGTTTGAGCTTTTATAAAATGTTTGAGCTTTCCTATAACTCAGTGAGTCATGATTACTACAGTATTATATGAACATCACATTGTTTAATGTTACAGCTTAGTCCTATCACCCAAAGGAAGCCTGTAAGGAAAGGTCTCTCCTTCCTCAATGACAAAAGCCAGATGGACACAGTATCCCAAGCTAGATAAGCAATATAAGAGTTTAGAGTATTATGGACGCAAAGGCCCATGGGAGGGGCTGGCAGCTCAACTGGCTGTGGGCCTGGGCAACTCCAGCACCCCAGTTCCATCCAAGGGACATCACACTATGCAGGAGGCTGCATGCAGCAGTTTCTGACTGTAGGGGGGAAGTTAGGACATAAACGCCCTCAGTCCCAAGGTTTTGGTCAGGCACCCGGAGTTAGAATCATTTAGTCAAAAGCATCAAGCTCAGAGCGCACTCACTTCTGGGCTGGGTAGTTCACGGGAGGGCCAGCTGCAGGTCAGCATGCTCTAGGACAGGCGGGAAGATGCAGAGAGGTCAGGCCTGCCAACCAGGAGCAGGGGGACCATGTTTCTGTAGCACCTGCAGCGCCTGAATTTCCTATGTTTTAGGGCACACATACTTATATTTTGTTTTGTTTTGCCAAGGCTCCTATTCAAGCATCCTGGGCCATGAGGAGCCTCAGCAAGTAACTCTGTGACAGTAGACATAACTTACTTCAGGTTACTCACCAAGGGTGTGTCTTTTCCTCCTACGATACTGAGACCGAGCCCTGAGCGCCCCTTGGATATTTCTATGATCATTTCCTGGCCAGGGACAATGGGACAGGTTGCAGGGTCCACCGACAGAGGCGCAGGGTCCAGCGAGAGAGGCGCAGGGTCCACCCAGAGAGGCTCAGGGTCCACCGAGAGAGGAGCCTGGCAGTTACCTGCAGAGTGATAAAACAAAATGACTGGCAGGTAGGAGACCCATCTTGCACTCATTGGAATGCAGAGTTGTGTGTTTATCACTTCACTCTTTCCACATGAGGTACTATGAAGTGGGGGGGTCATTGCTTTCCTCACCCACGGGATGTGACGTGACAACGCTATGGCACTTTCTGAGATGAAGACATTTACTTCTTGAATCTGTGAACTTATCAATTTTAGGTATACTTAATTAAAAAAAACCTCAAATCAAACTATGAAAAAAAATTGAGATGGCTAAATGTCTAGGTACACAAAGGCGTATACTGCCATGGTGTAAAGACTATTATGGCAGAAGACCTGAGTTCAGGAGAACGTTTGTCTCATTAGGTCCTTGCTTCAGTCTCCCTTTCTGTAATAACTAAAACAAAAGAAAGAATTTAAAAAAAAGTGCTAATATTTCCAATGAGTCTAACACATCAACTAAGATGTATAAGGGACTTAATAAGTACATGACTGAAAAAATTGCTTTGAACTTATCCCTCCTATTGCAGGCTTAGCATCCCCAAACCTAATATCTGAAAAAATCTGATCATTGATATGATATCACAAATGGAAAATTCTACACATTACATGTGATGGGAGAAAGTTGAAATATAGTCATACCCAAACAGCCTTCAGGCTGCACAGAGAATATATATACATAAACATAATAGATTCTTTACTCAGATTTGGATGCTATTTATTCCCAGACTATCTCACTATATATATGAAAATGTTCTAAAATCTGAGATTCTGGTTCCAAGTACTTTGGCAAAAGTTATTCAACCCTTATGTTCACAGGTAAACACACACACACACACACACACACACACACACACACACACACACACAGACAGAGACAGAGACAGAGACACAGGGAGAGAGATATGTACACATTTGTGTTATAATATAAAAATTACTTACTGAGACTGTAAGGAAAACTTTTATTAACAGTTACTGATATTTTCATTTAAAAATTATTTATTTTCATTTTATGTACATTGGTATTTTGCCTGTATTTGCCCTGTGAGAGGGTTGGATCTACTGGAACTGGAGTTACAGACAGTTGTGAGCTGCCATTGTGGGTGCTGGGAATTGAACCTGGGTCCTCTGCTCTTACCCGCTGAGCCATCTCTCCAGCCCTCCAGCCCCAGTTACTGATATTTTCAAGCCTCGCTCACTGTAGTAATTTAAGACACAACATGAATTCATCCTTGGCTCTCTTCCTTTTTGAGACTAGATTTCCTAGAGCCCAGGCTGGTCCTAAATTCACTTTGTAGCTGAGCATCACCTTAAATCCCTGATCCTCCATTTCTGAAGTGCTTGGATTATAGGTACCACCATGCCTGGCCATGGATACCAATTTCTTTACTGAAAAATAAATCTTCAAATGCCTTATATTGATACACATAATGCTAAAAACTGGCTTCATTATGAGTGACTTAATCTTAATCTGTGGGAGAGACTGACAGGCCATCTGTAGGCTTTTGTTTCATCAAATGCCTTTTCTGTTCTGTGTTTATACTCAGTAAATATTAGGCAATTTGACAGTGGAGAGATCAGAAAACAGTGCAGGAAGTGAGGTGTTTGAGCTCAAAGGTCAGAAGGAGAGGAGCCTCCTGGTCTCGTCCTTTTCTCAGAGCATCATGACATTTTCTTTCTCCAAAGGTTCACAAGGCAGTTTTGGTTAGATGGAGCCATACCAGAGCCTGTGACGTTGGCATCTGCTGACTGACCCATGGGCGCTGGTGCTGATGGGGTCTCTTGTGAGCTGAAGGAGACTTGTGCTGAATATGTTTGCTGTTTCATCTGGCAGGTGGCCTACAAAAGGAAGGGAAATCACATGGCTGTCAAGGACAGAGGTAAGAAGAACATTGCAGAACTGCGGCATACTGTTAGCAAAATAGTGGTGAGCTCCAAGGATGTTTTGAGGCAACAGGTTTCTCAGAGAGGAGGCAAGGGAAAGTTAGGTTGGTTTTTGTCCTGCCTCCTACCCTACTTAACTTTGTTCCTAAGAGACTTTGATGAAGGCTTGGTCAAAAAGGGAAGCAAGATACGAGTGGAATGTTAACTTTTGCTGACAAAACTCCCAGTGAATATTAGCATTACTAACTTAGAGAAGTGAAGGGCTCCATGTCTTCTCAAGAGTTATGTAAAGAGCAGAGGCAGGGACCTGATTTGTCTGCTGGGTTCCAGGAAGTGCCAGCCTGTCCCTGGCCTCCAGAAAGATCTGCTCCAAGGCTGCTCTTCAGTACAAGGCACATTAGGCCAGAACAAAACAGCTCTAGCCACTGTGTATGTGAATTAGGCTTTCTAGTTTTCAAACTACTATTATCCAATCACAAGAACAGCCCTCAGCATTCGACACTATCATCATCACGCAGCTAATTAGCGGCAGAGGTCGGCTGGAAGTCAGTCATTGGAGAATGCTACAATCAGGGTAATTATGGAACAGCTGCTTGGATGTGGTTCTGGGGGAGGGTGTTCATTTGGCTCTGTAGTTTTTCTTTTTATAAGAAAATATTTTGACTTCTACTTATTATCATTAGTGTCACATCTGGAGATGAGCGGAGGGCTTTCTGCAGTCAGTTCTCAGCTTCCTCCCAAATGAAGCAGGGTGTCTCTTGTTTTTGTGCTGTGCCCTTCGGGTCTCTCCCACGTGCCTGGAGGTGCAGAGATGGCATCTGGCTTTTTAAAATGTGGGTTCTGGGAACAGAAGTCAGGTTGTCAAGCTTGCTGGGCAAGGCTTTCACCTGTTAAACAGTCTCAGTGGCCCCTCTATCATCATCTTTAATACTGACTAGATCCTTGCTTAAAAAGCCTTTTCCTAGCCAGGCATGGTGGCACACGCCTTTAATCCCAGCACTCGGGAGGCAGAGGTGGGCGGATCACTGTGAGTTCGAGGCCAGCCTGGTCTACAAAGTGAGTCCAGGACAGCCAAGGCTACACAGAGAAACCCTGTCTCGAAAAACCAAAAAAAAAAAAAAAAAAAAAAAAAAAAAAGCCTTTTCCTGTCACATAGTTACTAACAAGGGTGTGTGTGTGTGTGTGTATGTGTGTGTGTGTGTGTGTGTGTGTGTGTGTGTGTAGGGGTTATTACAAAAAACTGGGGAGGGGGCAGCAGAGAGGCTCACGGCTGCTTAGGGGCTCTAAAGAAACCCATGGCCACACAGCCTCACACTCATCGGTGTCTCTCGGGGAGAGGACCAGTCTTCACAACATCAGTGAACACAAAGAAGAACAGAGGCTGGGAAGTTTGCAGCCACTACTGGGCTTTGTGACCGCAGATGTCATCTGAACATTGCTAGTGGACAGCTGTACACTGTGAGGTGAACGCAAGCACGGAAGAGGAGCTGTCCCAGCGGTGCCTGCTCCTCCCTCCCCGGGAGAGACAATGAAGGACTGGTGAGCTTTGGATTAGAAGCTTTAGAGTCAGAACATTCTGTCCCCAGCAGCAGCCAGCTGACTGGGCTTCGCTGGAATGCTGCCCACCCTCCATGGCTGTTCTCTTGTGCAGTCACAGGAAAAGGCACCATCACCTTCCAGGGGTGACCGAGCACAGTCTTCATCAGGCAGCGAAAAGAACGCAGAGAGGTTTAAAACACCATCAGACTACAGAGATGTCTGCTGTGCACCCTGACACCTTTTGAGTTCACCGTCAGGGCAGCGGCAGCAGGTTTTAAAGTGTAAACATTTTTGCTTCAGCTGAATGTAGTTATTATTTTTTAAAAATTATTTCATTATTTTGTGTGTAGGGGTGTTTTGTCTGGGTGTACGTCGGGCAGCATGTTTGTGCAGTGCCTTTGGAGGCTAGAGGAAGGCACTGGATCTCCTACAGCTGGAGTCACCGATGATTGACAGCCACAGTGTAGATCAAACCCAGGTCCTCCCTGGAAGGGCAGCCAGGGTCCTTAAGCACTGACAGCATCCCTCCAGCTCAGACTGTAGTTATTTCTCTTCTTTCTTCCTTCTGCCCACCCCCCTTTTTTGTTTGTTTGCTTGTTTTTTTGTTTTTTGTTTTTGGAGACAGGGTTTCTCTGTGTAGCCTTGGCTGTCCTGGAACTTGCTCTGTACACCAGGCTGGCCTCAAACCCACAGAGATCAGCTTGTTTCTGCCTCCACGTGCTGGGATTGCACTACTGCTGCCTGGCCTGACTTGAGTTATTTCTAAAGTTCCCTTTTTGTGGTGTAAGGGATGGCACCCAGTGCCTCAGGCATGCTCGGTAAGTACTGTGCTACTAAGTCACACTTCTAGGCTACACATATTTGTTTTTATTTAGGTATCTACCATATAATTTTAGAGAATTTCCAGAGGCATTTTATTTGGAAGTGTTTGAAATATATACCTTTTTTGGGGGGAGAGTTCAAAAGAATGTTTCTCTGTATAGCCCTGGCTGCCTTCAAACTCAGAGATCCACCTGCCTCTGCTCCCCAAGTGCTGGGATTAAAAGCATGCACCACCACAGCCGGCTATCATATACTTTCTATATAGTCTTGTTATCTATTGTTCCTGAGTAATGGAGATTTTAGTGACACAAAAACATGATCTAGGGCTAGAGAGATGACTCGGTGGTTAAGAATCTGCACTGCTCTTGCTGAGGATCCGAGCATGCTTCCCAGCACCCACACCAAATGGCTTTTAGTCACGTGTGACTCCAGCTCCAGGGCGTCAGACTCACTGTTCTGGCCTGTACAGGCATCAGCACCTGAGTGTGTTATGTCGACTTGACACAGACTAGAGTCATCTGAGAGGAGGGAATCTCAGCTGAGAAAATGCCTCCCTAAGATCAGCTAGAGGCTGTGGTGCTTGATGATTAGTAAGGGAAGGCCCAGCCCATTGTGGGTGGAGCCACACCTGGGCAGGTGGTCCTGGAGCCTCATGAGAGCAGGCTAAGCAAGCCCCGGAGCAGCACTGCTGCGTGGCCTCTGCATAAGCCCCTGGCCTGCGTGCCTCCTCCTCCGAGGATGAGTTGTGATAATGGAAATATAAGCAGGATAAATCCCTTCCTCCCCAACTTGCTTTTGGTCATGGTGTTTCAACACAGCAATAATAACCCTAACTAAGACATGTACACATACTCACATGTAGACACTTACATAGTTAAAAACAAAATTAATCTTCAAGTATAAATTAGTGCACACAAATGGAGATCAGGATTCAAAAACAAGAGAAAAGTTAATAGCAACAAATTATTTGACAGACAAAAGTTGGTAG
>NC_140483.1:186732080-186879580 GCF_964271855.1 Acomys minous | reverse complement strand
GTAAAACCTTTCTGTAGAGAAATTTTAATCTCGCAACCTGGATGCAACTAGAACGCAGACGTGCCACACACCTTTAGTTTCTCTGGCTGGAATACAGACTTGTCCTTAGTACACAGCTTTAATTCCAAACAGTGACGGTAAAGTTAGTTTGTATTAGGAAGCACCAGTGTTTGAAAGTGACATCTAATTGAGGGGCAGACAGAGTGATGAATCAGAGAAAGATCTGACAGCATGAGTCAGAGATGGGATATACCCAATGCTCATGAGAACAGACAGGCAAAAAGCTGCTTAAGAGCAGAGCAGAGTTCAAGAAGAAACAGACAGTGCAGGGAAGTTCACTGAGTAGAGAAGAGAAGAGAGTTCAGTAGAGAAGGTGAGGATAGTACATTTTACAGGCAGTTTGGTTCAAAAGCTGAGCAATTCAGGAGAAGCCAAAAGAAGCCAGTTTGAATCAGTCAGCTAAGAGAGGAGTTTGAGCCAGAACAGCTGAGTGGAACCAGACAGCCAGAGCTCATAAAGAGCTGAGCTTATTCAGCAGTGACCCTCCGAGAAGTCAACTGCCTGTGGGGAGTAAAGTTCCTGTTACACCTCTGTTGACCCCAAGGCCCACTGTTCTAGTCTAGGAACCTGGTGGCCTGCAGCCATGTCCCCTTCCATTTCCTGTGTGCCAGTTTTCAGAGCAGCCAACGGAATAAGACTGTGAAGTCAGACCCCAGCCACAGGGAGTCGAGGGAGGGGGTAAGCGACACAGCTACTGCCTAGTTAGAATAAAAAATAAATGCATCTCCTGTCTCTGTGTGTTCACTCGGTGTTTGAGCGCATCCTCTTGATCAAGCGTTTAATTTGCTTTGTCTAGACATTGGTCAATAGTTGGCCTCTTTGAGGCCTGAACCTATTTCTAACACTAGCTATGGATCAAAAACCCTAATTTAGATATCGCTCAGAGCAAATACTAACTTGGTTTTCCCCTTTTCTTAAATTGATTTTACATTTATCGTGTGTGTGTGTGTGTGTGTGTGTGTGTGTGTGTGTGTGTATGTAAGAGAGAGGGGGGTGGTACATGAAGGTCAGAGGACAACTTTGGGAGTTGGTTCTTTCTATTTAGTCCAGAGGGCAAACTCGGGTCAGCAGACTGGATGGCAGATACTTCTACCAGTTGAGATAACTTGCTGCTCCCTGGTTGTTTTTCCCCTCAAAGAAGAAGGGCCAGCCAGTGGCGGAGGTGCACACCTTTAATCCCAGCACTCAGGAGGCAGAGGCAGAGGCAGGTGGATCACTGTGAGTTTGAGGCCAGCCTGGTCTACAAAGGGAGTCCAGGACAGCCAAGGTACACAGAAAAACCCTGTCTCGAAAAACCAAACCAAACCAAACCAAACCAAACCAAAACCAAAATAAAAACAAAAGAAAAAGGGCCAGAAAATATGGTTTCCAACTGCTTCTAGTTAACAGGAAGAGTATTTAGAAAGATCAATTTCCTCCTCCTTTTCTTTTAAGAGTGGGTAAGTGGTAACAAGTTCCCTAAAAGGATTTGTGGGTAAGACTGAACTCAACATGTGTTCACCGAGGAGGTACACGATGTCAGTAGAGGAGCCCTAGTGTATACAGCCTTTTCCTACACACTGGAGGGATGCTTGCGGGCTTGACCAATCACAAGGGAACGATACTGCACAGGTCTGGTTGGCAGGTGTCTGGAAATCATAAGTTCCTCCATCTTCCTCTCAAGGATGAAATGACAGAAGCAGATTTTGTGAAAAGTCTGGCTCCGCACACTACCTGTTTCTTATACTGATTATCCTGAACTTGTGGCTGAAGGGATAGGGGCTGATGTGACAGCTAAGGCTACGGACTACATGTCAACTGTGAGGCTAGTCACGCCACACATTTGTTAATATGCACAGTGGACTTTTGTGTTAGATACTATTGTATAGTCTGTTTTAGGACAGGCACGGGGTGCACATCTTTAATCCCTGTACCCAGGAGGGAGAGGACGAAGAATTCAAGGTCATACTTAGCTATATGGTGAACTGAAGGCAGCCTGTGCTACAGGAGACACTGTCTAAAACTAAAGACAAAACACAACAACCCCAAACCCAGTTATCTGTTTTTTGAGTTTGAGTAACTAAAACACAGAGACAACCAAGTCCTGCCAGAACCCAACGGAGACACAGCTTGCTCTTAGCCAAGGCACAGACCACGTGGGAAAGAGAACACACTTTCCCCTCCTAACCACGTACAGAAGTCCCCAGTCAGGCTTGCAGAGTGGCTCCATATTTAGATTTGTACCAAGTCAGAACATGTACTTGCTTATTTTTAACCTGAGATTTAAAGCAAAATGAAAGCACTCATGGCTGCTGCAGTGATGCAGGCTCCTTCCCTTTGCGTCAACACACAGGTTTAGCACTTGCTCACCTTCCAGCGACTGCACCGACAGAGCCCTTGGTGCGTTTACTTCTGAACATTTTAGGATGCTGACTTTGCATCTTAGCTCATGAAACAAATGGGTATAACATGTTTGGTTGGCATCAAAAGCCTTGGCACAGCGTGGGAGCTCCGAATGGATGCGTGGGCCAGCGGATGCACTTCTGAGGGTTGGTTCTTAAGCTGTATTGGGTTTTCCTAGATGATAGTTATGATGAGAGGTAAGCCTGCCTGAAATCTGAAAAGCAGACTGACTCCTTGTCTGAGTTAGTGTTCTATTGCTGTGAAGAGGCCCCATGACCAAGGCAACTTCTAGAACAAAGACTCTGTTGGGGCTTGCTTAGAGTGTCATGACCGCCATGGTATGGAACATGGCAGCAGTCAGGAAGGCATGGTACTGGAGCAGTAGTTGAGACCTAAAATTTGATCCATAAGCAGGAGACAGGGGTGGGGGGTGAGGGGTGGAGGGAGAGAGGGAGAACACTGAAAATGATATGGGCTTTTGAAACTCAAAGCCTATTCCTCACAACACACCTCCTCTAGTGAGGCCACACCTCCTAATCCTTCCCAAATAGTTCCACCAAATGGATACCAAGCATTCAAACATATGAGCCTGTGGACACCACTCTATTCAAATCACTGCACTTCTATTCTGAAACTAGGTAACTAAAGCACCCCTCTCTCTGGACACAGTAACAGCCTAAGGGTAGTCACTGGGACCAAATGACAACAAAAACCTTCAGATTCTAAGGATTCAAGAGGAGATGTCAGCTCTGTTCTGGCTGAGGCTCAGCCCCAGGAGGGATGTACACACCACGCTGAGGAGGCAGGTCTGGCCAAGGACAGGGCATGAGCGCAGCTGAGACACCCCTGGCAATGTGGTCTGCTGGTTCTGACTGTTCCTGAGTGGAGTGACTACTTCGTCCTAGTGATTTCATCTTTCCAGTGACTGATAGTTGATCACAGCAGTGCAGGTGACATGGACAACACATGTATCCTTTAAGTAAACTTCTACTTTTGGTTAAGTAAGGTCACTAAAGACTCCAACAGAATCTGGACTTTTCTCTTAAAAATGTGTTGTTTATGCATAGAGAGAAACTATCCCTTAGCCTACACATTCACGTTTTCATAGTTCAGGAACACAGCTCAGCAACCAATGTCTATGGAGTTCAATCCAAAGGAATCCATTATATTCCCAAATCAGCTTGTACTCTGAGAGCCTTCTCCACTGCTTCAGAATCTTTTAAGGAACCACAAGTTCTGTAGAAAGTTTCCTTCTTCTCACTTGGTCTGCTAAGCATAAGGGAAGTAATAATTCCTAGGTGACACTTACGGTTTCAACAACAGAAGTCCGCAGATGCTTGGCCAGAAGTCTGCACCTGATACATTCCCAAAAGACTGCAGGCCAGGGGACTAAATGTGTTCCATACTAACTGTCCCAGGATGATAGGGAATGGATGCCAATTGTCCCTTTTTAACACCAAGAATTTTTGAAGGTGGGGTCTGCATGTTGTATAAGGTCAAACTCTCAGTCTCCCAAGTAGAGGGGAGTTCTGATGCATAAGGATCCTTCCTTCCTTCTCTTTAAATCTGCATGTGTGTGTATGTGATATGTGTTCATGTGTATGTGAATGTGACATGTGTGTTCATGAATGTGAGTGTGGTGTGTGTATGCCATAGCATGCACATAGAGGTCCAAGGTCAATCTCAGGTTTGTTTGAGACAGGATCTGTTTGCCATGCCAGGCTAGCTGCCCTGTGAATCTCTGGGGATTCTATGCCTCTGCTTCCCATGGGATTTGAACTCATGTCCCTGTGCTTGCACCTTTATCCACTCTTCTATATCTCCAGCTCTTATAATTACTTCTTTAAAGTTGTATTCAATCCCTATCTGTGACTCTTTTCTTCATGCCTCAGTTTTATTAGCTGTAAAATGGGTTAATAATGGGGTTGGGACCAATTTTAAAAGGTTATCACCATTCCAAACATTATGGATTAGAATGATGCCTACATAGGTCTTAGCTTCCTGGGTTTTAATATTATACTAGCAGGCAGGGCTTCTCCAGGATGCTAACTGTTGCTCACAGACCAGTCCTGGGATGTGATATTTTCCAAGAAGCCAGGACTCTGAAGGCTCTGACTCGCTGAGACAGCTTGAGTACCATGCCCTGCTCCTTCTGTCATTTTCTGTCTGATAGTTGATGACTAGGGATTACAACTGTAGTATTTCTTTCTCTGTTTAGAAAGCATGTTGGCAACAAGTGAATCTTTTCAGGCAAATGCAAACTCAAGTTAAGTCTCAGCGGACTGACTACCGGGCAGGGGAGGTGAAGTGGGGTGGTGTGGGGCGGAGGGGAACAGGAGGTGTGAGCTGGGTTAGAATGTGTCCTCCCTTACATCTTTGCACTCACAAGGTTGCCTTCCTTGTTGCTCCTTAGTCTCTGCTGTTTGTGTTACCATACAAGAGGGAAGGGGATGGATGGAAAGGCCAAAAGGGTTTTCTTGCATGCCCACAAAATGGATTTGATTGGGAGTTCACTGTCGTTTTTATGACTTGCAAAGGGAAATTTATCATCTGAGCAAAGCCCAAGTGCTTCCTGAGACGGAGACATAATGACCAATGAGCCGTGGAAGACGCCATGTATGTGAGCGCGCTTGCACTCCACAGTGGCCATCTGCGCCCTGTCACAGGAGAGTGCTGGCTCAGCCCGCTTCCGGCTCCTCTCAGACCCGTGCTGTAGATGCTGCTCCTTTGGTGGATCTGAAACAGTCGCATCTGTTGGAGATACCAGCCAGGAAGCAATCTCTAACAAACCTACAACCACTAGAAAAACCGCGACTATGTTTTGCAGCTGAGTGCCAGTGCTAAGATCAGGGAAGAATTTTAATCAAGCAAAATAGCCCAGCTTGATAAATGACATCAGAACCTAGAAACTATATTATTGCCCTAAAAATCAGAACTCCAAAGTGACTACGGCCTCTTCTTGGCACATCAGCTTCTTCCTCTAGTTCTCCATCCAATCCTTTTTAAAAGTTAGGGACAGTCTCAGTCTTCTGTGTATCAGGCTTAAGAACACAGGCAGCCTTTTCTCATTTCTCTCTGTCTGGGTTTATCTGACCATGTGCAGTGAAACAAAGCAGACTCTTCTTCGGCAGCAACAGACTGTGAAAATCTCAAACCGACCTTCGGGGATGCAGCTGGTCTTCCAGAGAGGAGAGCAAGAGAGACTAAAGAGACAGTATGTGGAGGGCTGGGGATGGAACTCAGTCCATGGTGGTGCACACCTGTAATCCCAGTGTGCAGGAGGCGGGGCAGGGAGAGGGTAGACTCCAGGGGCTGGCTGACTAGGGAGGCTGCCACACACACACACACACACACACACACACACACACACACACACACACGTAGAAGGTGCCTGAGGAAGAGACTTGAGGCTGATGTCTGCCTGCCATCCCACCACATGTGCACTCCCCCTCTACCACACATGAGTCTGAAGCCTTGTACACCAAAGTGTGTGTGTGTGTGTGTGTGTGTGTGTGTGTGTGTGTGTGTGTATGTGTGTGTGTGTGTTGTAAAGGGCCATCTCAAATGAAGAATTTAGGCAGGATATCGTGGACATGACATTATTAGATTGTGAAGAACTCTTTGGTGGCCACTCTTTCCTGTTTTCTAGTAACTAGGGCCTGTGGGTGGGAGACTGCTTCACTGAGCTCTGAAGTCTGGCAGAGCCATCATGGTGTTCCTCCTCACAGGTTAGGTGCACTCTGCAAAGCTGACTTCTGCTCTTTCTGGCTCAGTACCATCTCTGAGAAGCGTGTGGCTCAAGCTGCCTTTCAGACATCAACATCAGTGAGCCAGATTTTGGCTCCTTATTGCAGGTATGGGCACTTCCGACAACGGGGATGAGCAAGGCAAGCAAAGGGTTAAGAGAACATGGAGACTGTAGGGGCCAAACAGACTGGCAAAGCTCAATGAATCAGGGTTAGGGTTATCCATCTGCAAAAAAACTGGGAACTGGAGTTTATGTATAAAGCTGTACACATGAGCTTCCATGCCTGGATGTGGAGCCATAGACAGCGATGGCTGCTGGGGAACGGAGAGTAAGTTTTCCTTAAGGGTGTGGATTTTGCTAGGTCAGCCACTATCCAGTGGATGACCATGCACTGGAAGAGTGTGCACAGCAAAACTGCAGTCGATGTGTTAGTAAACTAAGAAGGAGGGGAGGGGGTAAGAGGAAAGGGAGGCAGAAGGGGGAGAGAGAGATGGGAGAGTGGAGAGGGAGAGAGACAGAAGATAGAGATTTAGGTGGTGGTAGAGAGGTGGGCATGAGTTTGGGAGGAGTTAAGGGTAGAGCTGAGGGTGACTCTAATCACAATGCACTATACAGTTCTCATAATTAGTAAAATTACTTATTTATAAAAAACTTAAAAAGCTGCTATGGATATAACTTGGCTTGAACATCTTTGGAACATTATGCCGACTAAGGAAAGACATCTGCTTGGTGGGTCAGGCACCAGCCACCAGTGTGAGCTTGGTTTTGGATCAAGCTGTACTCCTGAATCTGAACCATGTTCTTATGTGGTTTTACTTCTTAGAGGCAGTCATACTGCGGCTTCTAAGAAAATATAGACTGAAAAGTAAGAGCTCTGGCAACTTGGACATTATCTAGACAAAATGTGGTGTTCATGGTAGTTGCTGTTGACTGAAGTGTTGCTTCAGGCAGTGCTGTTGGTTTTCATGTACTAACTCAGACTCAGGGGTGGAGGAGTCAGGGATGAGCAGTGTGAGCCCTTTTGAGCAAGGACTGGCGGAAGAATCCTCGGGCATTGCAGGCTCTTGGGTTATGCTCAACAGTCCTTGCACTAGGAGAGGCCAGTCAGACCAGAGCATCCTGACATGCAGACACTATTTAAAACTGATCTTCTCTGAAGTGTGTTTGCAAAGCTTACAGGATCCAAGCATTTCAAGGTAGAGAGTGGGGTGCTCCTAGGACCCTGGCAGTTGGGTGATGGAGCCTGAGATGGTAAGATGAGCTGCCAGCTTCCATTTGAGTTTTCACGCCACAGACTATTTAGGTCAGTGAAAGTTAATTCCGGAAACAGCTTGTTTCCCCAGGCACCTCTGTACCCTGTAACTTCTAAAATCACCACAAAGAAACTCGAGGTTGGATGCTACCTTGATGTATATAGATTTCTCCCACTTTTATGTTCTTCTGCTAAGGGCCAGAATTATATTTGATGACAGACAAAGAGCAGCAACAAATGCCACTGACAGCATAAAAACGAAACAAAACAAAAACCACAAACTTGAAACAATTTTTAAAAAACTGTGAGAAATGGGAAATGTTACACGGACCACTTTTGAAATGACACGTGTCACTTGGCACACACTTGCACTGCTGCTAAGTTGTTTCACAAAACAGAGAGAGAATGCAGGGGCCATTTTCCGTGTGGTGGCCTTGGATTGCTGGCCAAGCCCTTATGCGTTGAAGGTAAGCATAATTTCTGCCACCCTAACCCTGTGGAGGAAGGCTTTAAGGAACATGTATAGAAGAAGACTTGTGCAATGTGCCAAGAAAAGTGAGTCCTTTTACTGTGGCCTTCCCTGGAAACACATGTCAGCCTCGTTCTAGAAAACATGTTTGCTGTGCACGCTCTGCAGTGCTCAGAAGAATAAGCACCATTGCTGCTGTATTCTGCACACGCCCACTGCCTCCTACCCAGCCCGCCAGAGGCCACTCTGGTCGGTCCCATCTGCCATCTGATCTCCACATGGCGGCTGCGGGAACGTAGAGCCAGCCCCTGCAGCCCTCTGAGGCCTTTTCCTGCTTCTTGTCAGCTCAAGGGCAGCCTTGTAATGTACTTGGCTCTTGCTGATTTTTTCCTCCCTCCCTCCCTCTCCTCTCTTGCTTTGCTTTATTTTTAAATTATGTGTATGCACTTATCTGTGTGGGGCATATGCATGAGTGCAGGTGCCTGTAGAGGCTAGAAACACGGGGTCTGATGTGGGCGCTGGGAACTGAACTCAGGTCCCCTGTGAGAGCAGTGTATGCTCTTCACTGCTGAGCCATCTCTCCAGCCCCTTCTTTGTTCCTTTTCTGCTCCATCCCCAACTACAGTCAGCCTTCTGTGCTTACTTAACATAGGGTATGCGTCTGCGACTCAGCCACAAGTGGACACTACCAAACCCCCACACATCAGAAACAAAATCTGTGTCTGTTCTGAACACATATAGACTACCTGTCCTTATTCCATAAGCAACAAAGTACAGCTGTGTAAGGACAGCAACAACACATAACAGAGTAAGAACAACTTATACTGCAGTAGGTATTAAGGTAACCCAGAGACGTCTTAAAGGAAAGAAAGGACTGTGCATAGGTCAGAGCAAACACCACCATTTCACATAAGGGACTTGGGGACCTAAGGACTTGGTATTTTGAGGGCCTGAGGACTGACCCCTGCTTAGAGACTAAGAGATAATTATACTGACATCTTCAAATCTCAATTCAGATGCCTCCAGATGAGCCCCTCACTCATATGACCCGTGAGCACCAAGTACTTTTAGTTCTGAGCTCTGATCAAAGCAGACATTTTGATATAACTGTGATGCACCCAACACTGGAGTCAGTATCTGCTTTACCTCCAGCGCCAGATCCCTAAAACCCTCTCGTCCCAGTGTTGCCAGGGATTAATGAGTGGGGTTCCAGCTCCCCCACACCCCAGAGCACCTGCTGTTATCTGCTGTGTCCTGGCTGCAAAGCCGCACCTCACTGTGACTCTACAACATGTGAAGCCACATCTCACCTCTGATGTGCATTTCTCAAGTGGTAAACATCCTGAGCATCTTTCACATATTCACTCTATATTTGCATATCTTTGGAAAAATATTAATGTTCTTTCCCATTGTTTACCTTAGCTATCTTTTTTATTATTTATTGCAAGGCAGTTACTCAGAATTACTTTATTAGTGACTGTGGTAGCACAGAGAAGGAGATGGCTAAGAAGACAGAAAAGAGCTGGATGTGGTGGTGCACGCCTTTAATCCCAGCACTTGGGAGGCAGAGGCAGGCAGATCGCTGTTAGTTCGAGGCCAGCCTGGCCTACAAAGTGAGTCCTGAACAGCCAAGGCTACACAGAGAGACTCTGTCCTGAAAAAGAAAAGAAAAAAGAAAGAAAGAAAGAAAGAAAGACAGACAGACAGAAAAGGTAAATGGGCTTTACAGGAGAACAGGAAATTATGAGCCAAGATAGGGTTAAAGATACAGAGGTAGCAGCCAACACACAGGTTGGTTATGAGAAAGCAATGAGCACACACCTCCATTTTACTCTGTCTTTCCCACCTAACCACCAAGCTTCTAAGCATGGGAGCCCAGTGTGAGAATTTGTCCATCTCAAGCCCTTTGGAAAAACACAGGCAGGCATGGTGCTACATGCCTATAACACCAGTCTGTAAGGTTGGGGCAGAAGGATCACTTGTTCGAGGCTAGCCTAGGGTACCTGCAGGGGCGGGGCTTTGTCTAACCAAAAAACAAACAAGTCTGGAGTCCTGCTCATCACTGGGCTCCCTGCACACATGAGATGATTAGTATTTCCTGTCTCAACAAACAGATTCATGATATTTCTTTTAAGAAAAGTCATTTATGTGATCGACACAGCAAAGGACTGGGCTAGAGTCTTGGCTGTGCCAAGTTCCTGTTGTGGAGTCTCAGAGGAAAAACTGCCATGCTGTAAGTAGACAGAGTTCCTCAGCAGCCACGTAAGGGCAGGACCACACACACCTGAGGGTTCATGAGGCAGCCTCTGTGAACATGCGTGGCACAGGCTGGGTTTGGAAATATTTCAGTTTCTTTCATTTTATGAAACATCTGTTTGTCTAGGCATAGCTTTAATGACCAATGTAAAATGTATTATGTGTAAATTTCATCTCTTTAGTGACCTGTTTCTATCTCAGAGGTTGCGTGCACCTGGGTGCCTGTGCATGCATGTGTGCATGTGATGGTCACAGAAAGATCCCAGTGTGAGTGTCTTGTGTCTGTGTCTCTCTGACTGGCAGCTCTACACAGTGCTCTGGAGTGCAGCCTCCAAGCTGGGTCATTTTAGGCAACGTATTCCATGTCTCAGCAGCGGAGTTTCCTGTCTCTTGTTACTGCTTTCTCATTTGAACGTATCTTAGAACAGTTCTTCCTCCTCCTCCCCCTCCTTCTGCCCTTCCTGGAGCAGCACTACCACCTGCTGCTTCTCGACACCAGAGCCCCAGGCTCTCCAGGGCATGGATGCCAAGACTTGTCCAGTGGCAGCCTGGCTCTACAGCCTCTGGACTTGGCTTCCTTGCTTCTTCAGCTTACAGACAACCTACTGTGGGATGTCTGAGACTTCACAGTCAACTAAGTCAGTTTCCCCAGTAAACCTCCTCTTACATAGACATCTTACTGGCCTTTCTTCCGGGAGGACCATCAGTAGGTCAGTACTTGCATTCTGGGGTTGACAACTCATTAAAGCTTTAATAAGAATTACAAAATCAACGTCAAGAACAAAGCCTCACTTGGTGATTATGAAGCCAGGGTATGGTGGCCCCCCATCTGTAATCCCTGCACTTGGAAGGCAGAAGCAGGAAGCTCATTCCAAGTTTGAGGCGAGCAAGCCTGGAGTCAAGACTCCTTGGATCCAGCCCCTGGTTCTACCCTTTCCTAGCAATATGGTCTGAGAGGATAGAATTAATCTTTCTGTACCCATAAAATGAGGAAGAGAAACAAGGGTGGGCTTTAAGAGTTAGAGGCATAGAGCAGTGCAGTGTCAGGAATCTCGGCATTTATTTGGAAAGGGCTTGCTTCTGAGCAGCCTGCTCCAGTGCTTGTTCTCATAATAAGTAGTTATTTATAGCTGTCTGTGGAATCTCACGGCTTTCATAGCGCTCAGGAGGTAAAGCAAGTTTGAGGTCATCCTATGTTACATACTGAGTTCTGGCCAAGCCCAAACTAACAGCTCTTTAAAGTATCCTTTCTCCAACATAGAAGCTTGTGTATGTGGGCAGATGACCAGTTCTCAACAGCACAGAAACAACACTGCACAAAAAGACAAGTAATCATTTAATTTAATAATGTAATGAATTAATCTACAGTCCACAGTAAAAAGTCGTTCAGTCCTGGGACTCCACTGTTAAGTCCTTCAGCACCCTATAAAATCCTACCCCTTTCTAAGATATACCACAATTCAGATTTGCTGGTTTTCTCTGATGCTGGGAACTTGATCTGGAGCCTCAAGCAAACTAAACATGTACTCTACACTGCCTACACGGCTTGGGCCATCTGGTAAACCTCTACCAATGTATACCACCCTTTTCAGTCTTCTGCCTTCTCTTCTCCAAAGGTCCATCTTAAAGAACCTGGCTCAGGACCTGACCGATAGTTTGGTTGTCCAGACAGTTTATTATTCTAACTGATCACAGAGATAAGCTCCTTAAGAACAAGGCGCAAGTTCTTCCAACTGTCTTTAGTGTCTGCCCAGTACCTGATAGGGCCTTTACCCTCAGAGGAAAAAGAAGCTTGGGCTTAATGCATTGGACTGTTCTTAAAAATTAAGGGTAAAAACAGTTACAGCCTGTAGAGACCAAACAAGGACACAACCCTAGGATAATGTGGATAGCAGGTTAGAAAATACTGCTGTATTAATTATAGTGCTAATATTAACATTTATTAGGCCATACTTTTTAATTAGCAGTAACAATGTTCATCTTTCTCTCTCTGCTCTGGACTCTTCCAGATGCCTTTGGCGAATCTCTTTCTCATATCTACAATAAAATCCTTTCCCTAAACCATGGCATGAAGTAGCCATGACATCAGTTTATAGACTAGAGATTCCATATCTTTGCTTCCTAAGTGCTGGAATTACAGGCAGGCTGCTATGTTTGCCCCACTTCTATGTGGGCTCTAGAGACCAAATTCAGGTCCCCATGCTTGCATGGAAAACACTTTACCCACTGAGCCATCTCCCCAGGCCCAAGAGTACATTTGGTGGCCTGTGTAGAAGAGGCTAAAGCCAAAGCCAATTAGCTCTGCCTGCTTCTGCCTCCTGAGCAGCGGTGTGCCACCACAGCAGGTCAAGGCCAACGCGGTGTGCCACCACAACAGGTCAAGGCCAACGCGGTGTGCCACCACAACAAGTCAAGGCCAACGCGGTGTGCCACCACAGCAGGTCAAGGCCAACGCGGTGTGCCACCACAGCAGGTCAAGGCCAAACTCACAGTATTTTATATGAGAAGTACTCTGCTAGAGAAACGTGCCTAAATTCAGGGTACATATCCTCTCTCGATTAGCTCATCCATAGAATCTACTAGAAATGATAGATACCAGAGAATAAGGAAGATGGGCAGGGAAGGAATAAACAGAAGGGAGATACAACAAGAGTGGGAATCCAGTTAGTTTTGGATGAATTGATATCTAAGAATAAATCCAGATTAGGCCCACATGTAGCACACAGACATGCATGCAGGACACACACACACACACACACACACACACACACACACACACACATACACACACACACTTTTAAAAAAAATAAAGCTCAATACTACAGACCTCTTAGGTTGCCTGAGCCCCATCTCTCTCTATCAGTGCCTAGAAGCTGAGTGGACTAAGGATGCCTTCTATCTGCAGCCTACAGGACAGCCAGGAAGAAGAGAATGTCCCTCTCTCCCTCCCTCCCTTCCTCTGGGGATTAAATTGGGGGCTGTTAACAAAAATTATGTTGTTTTTAAAGCTTTTCTGTAAAGTATCCATAGTGAGACAGTGTCTCAAAGACTAAGTTAACTTGTATTTAAGTGAATGGCCTTTCAGTGCAGATATGCATCCTGTCCTTTAGAAGAGGAACCTGGTCCTCATGTGTTACTATTGCACCTCATGATACCGAGGGTCTGCAGTGCCAGGAAGATTTGTATAGGGTGGTTGCTACAATTTTTACTCTTGCTGAAGAGATGATCTGAAGTAGAAATGACCTTTCCTTTAAGCCTGAACAAACCAGTCCACTCTGTTGGAGATATAATCTAAGCCAGTTCCAATATATGTTCTTTTTTTTTTTCCTTTCTAAAAGTTGAAAGAAGACAAATAAATGGATTTATTTACCTTCTCAAACTCCAAGTAAAATAAAACAGCAACTTGTTTTAAAATCATCTAAGTGATGAATTTTTGGAGATCTATAAGACATTTGAAACATAGATGGACAGGGAAAAAAATCCACATTCCTTTATAACAACTGTAGCCCAACTTTGGAGGTGATCAGCTACAAACTGGAAAGGAACATTATGAAAAAAAAAAGAGGCATGCTTTAAATATGAAATACAAGCCTGATAGGGATATGGGGGGGGGGGAAAGGTGGGGGAGAGAGAGAGAAATAAGAAGGGCAAGAGAAAGAGAGGTGGGTTTGTTGTTGTTTTTAATAATCCTGGGTAGGGCCATACCTAGTGGCAGGCAGGTAATGACATCATAGGTTGCTAGGCAGACTGGGGCCAGTATGCTAACAGCATGGACACCAGAAAGTCTGGGCACATACCTGCCATTAACCTTTGTAAGAAAATTAACTTTGTGTCCTTATCTATACAGGAACACAGCAGAGGGCTTGGTTCAAACAGACAATTCAACAGCAAGATGTCGTATCCACCTGGGTGGAAAGCCACACTTCCTTCATCCGATGACGGTCTAGCCCATGAGCAACTGCGTATCTTTTACTAGGAATCAAAGAAACCATTTCCTCCTGTGTTGATAAAGTTCCTTCAGTCCAGACCCTGGAAATACCCAGGACTGAACTGGATTTGAAGTGGTGGCTGGCTGCCACGTTAGTCCTGGGCCGCACATCCCAGGCGTGGTCGGGGAGGAGCTGTGCTGTGAGAACCAGTCACTTGCTGAGCAGAGAGCTCTTCCTGTCTCAGAGCTCAGGGTACTCAGTGACCAAGACAGCAGACAGCTAGTCCTTCCTAAGGTGGTGAGAAATGCAGGCCCTGCGCCCCTGCCCCCGCCCGCCCTGCGCCCCTGTTTAGGATAAAGAGATGGCAGAACACTCACCGGTTTGGAGCTCTCAGTTTCAGGCAGGTGTTTCGCATCCACACTGCTGTCTTCCTCACTGCTGACAGGTTCAGTGCCACCCAGATCCTACGGGACAGCAAAAGGAAAGCAGCAAAGATGTTACTCTTCATTCACACTGTCTCAGACCGCACACACCGCACAGCTGTGGGCGCCGTGCACCTCGTGCTAGTGGACACTGGCTCTGCTGAAGCCATTCTGCCATCTTCCTTCGGAACAGAAGGCCAGTGGACACCTCTGTCCATTTGCTTTTATTAGGCATGGATTCCTGCGACCTGCTTTTAGTATTCCCCGGGAAAGCTGGTCCCTGCTCTCTGTTCCAGGCACACGCCCGGCTGTCTCATCTCAGGCCTCTTCTCTTTTTGTCAATAACTTGTCAGTAACAGGAACCCGGACAACAGACTTTGTTAGTTCTGGCAAGGAGACTGAAAGAGAGGTGTGCTGGGGGCTTGCTGGAGTTCTTCGTTCATCTTCTGCTCTTTCCCTCCTTTGTGTTTTACTACTTACTAGCTGTTTATGCCCACACATTCAGTTTTTATAAGCCAATAGACACTAAGAAATTATTTCTCCCACAGAATTATAATCATTATGTTCCTAGACAGCATAAGTATATGGTTGAACTAATATAAGTCACTAAGACACCCAACCATTTTATCAATTATATAATAAAAGTAATTGAATATTCAAGAATTAAGTTACAAAATATAAAAGGCATATGAAATATCAGATGTTTGCTCTTTGCTAGCAGAAATAATTACTCCCCAGCACCCAGTTGGTGGAAGAAGAGAACCAGCTTCCTTTAATTGCCTCCTGACACCCCCTACCCCCACTAAATAAATGTAATAACAAGTAAAAGAATTTTTAAAGATTTTATTTATTTATTTATTTATTTATTATGTATACAGTGCTCTGCCCACATGTATGCCAGAAGAGGGCATCAGATCTCATTATAGATGGTTGTAAGCCACCATGTGGTTGCTGGGAATTAAAATCAGGACCTTTGGGAGTGCTCTTAACCTCTGAGCCATCTCTCCAGCCCCAAGTAAAAGAATTTTAAATATTTATGAGTAAGTATTATTTAGCTTTGCTCTAGGTATCTATACTTTTATCAAGAGGCATAGCTACTTCGTTTGCAAGACACAGCCAACATTTTACTGGAAAATTTAACAGCCTACTTACATTGTTTTTAGGCTGCAGTTAGACCTCAGAGTATAAATGTTAAATCAACTCTAAGACTTTCCCCCCTTAACTCTAGAAACTCTAAAGTCATGTGCTTTCTGTAGCAACAATTTTCTCTTAAAATTTTCTTTCATTGGGCCAGGCAGTGGTAGTGCAGGCCTTTACCGTATTTTTCGGACTATAAGACACACCTGACCATAAAATGCACCCAGTTTTTAAAGCAGTAAAACAAGAAAAACAGTAAAAAAGGCAATTGGACCATAAGGTGTACCCTAATTTTCCCTCCACTTTTGGGAGGCAAAAGTGCATCTTATGGTCCCTTGGGAGGTAGAGGTGGGTGGATCTCTGCGTTCACTGCACATGCTCTACATACTGTCCCGCACAGAGAAACCCTGTCTTAAAAAAACAAAAAGGGTCTTTCACTGACAGTTTTATAATTTATAAATTGCACGTTAGTTGTTTCCACCCTTGGTCTCTGTCTCCCCTCCCACTAACACCCTTCCTTACCAGCCCCTCCTGCTTTCTGTCTTCCTGTGTGAGACCCTCTAAGTTCAATGCGAGTTTCCTGCCTGAGCACAGGTGGAAGGTTATTTACGGGAGCAAGAGCAACAAGATGACAGCCCCTTTCCCAAAGACTGTTAACTGTTTAAAGCCCTCAGGGATGGGTAGGACTTAGGGACCCTCCCCCACCCCTAATCCATGAGGAGGTGTTGACTGGCCCAACCCTGTGCAGTACTGCAGGTGCAGCGAACAATTCTCTCAGTGGTGCTTTCCACAACTGCACAACACAAGTGTAGAAACACATCCAACAACCACCATAGGACCTGACAAAAAAATAAACAAGTGACCAAGCAATGATCAATAGTTAAGAAAACGTGATATATACTGGTGTGAACATGGATAATACAAACACAAAGTGAGGTCACAATCATAAGCCCCACAGCACTGGGGCCTAGAGTGTCCTCAGTCCCTGGCACTCTGCAACTACACACATACAAGCATGTGTTGGATAGTCTGCTGCGTTTCTTACGGATACAATGCAGATACAATCTTGGCATAAAAATGTATCTAAAGACATAATTCTGTGTTGGAAAGACACCCGGTACAAGTGGCACCCAGTACAAGTAACAGGCATGTCCTGAACCCTCAGCAGCAGCAATCGCTGGTTAAATTGTCCATATGTCGGGTGACGCTTAACTCTGAGAGGCTTCATTAGAGGTGTCCCCAGGCAACATGCTGTTAATACGCATGACAAATGAGGCTCCCTGTCCAGTTCTCCTTCCAAGGAACCAGCCTTGTGCAATGGCCGTACAGCAGAGTCTTACAGAGGCAGCTGCATTTAGGAGTCTCAATTACAAACCACAAGTGTTTGCCATTAGAAGCCCCACTGTGTGTTTGCCTTGTGAGCTGCAGTGCATTTTCCTAGTTCATTCTGCATTCACATGATGCTGGGACCAATGGGCAATGTTGTTCATGAAACCGTTTTCATGGCTTTACCTAGTCATAAACAATCTGGTTGGATGGAAGTATATCCTTTGAGTGTAATAGCCACGAAACAGCCAGTAGGACTTGGACCAGCACCAACAATCCTGGAAGGCCTTGATCTTAGCTGAGTGTGCTGAAGGTTCAGGCTCAATCAGAGCAGTTTCAAAAAGCTTGTGCCAGACTTTGGTTATCACAAGCCTTGGTGAACTGTAGATGAGTCTCTCTCCTCAGCAGCTTCTACCCAAGAGACAATGCTTTGCTTTGAAACAAACCCTAAACGATTTGACTGTGACATGTGCTGAGACTGGTGTAAACACTTTCCTCTGGCTAAGTAGGCAATTAGAGGCAATCACTGGAGAAGCCCAGCAAAGCACTTCCTCCTCTGTTATTTATTTGCATCTCTCTTGCATCCCAGTTATGCATGCAGGGAATCTTTCTGAAAGGTCTCCGGTGCCCACATCTGTGCGTCTTTCGTTCTCTTCGTTTGATGCAGGGATTCCGTGCTCCTGGGCCTGCCTCACTTCAAAGGCCATGCTCTCAGCTCTACTGTATTCACCTCTTAAACACTCTCTTCTGCGTTTAGCTGGACATGCCTCCGTTAAGGAGGATATGAAGTACAAATCCAGAGGGAGAGGAGACTCCAGTATAAATATAAATAAATAACAAATAGGGTGGGGCATTGAGGATTGTTGGAAACAAGGCATTTACTTCCTAAGCAAGCTAAGGTTTATATAAGAGTGTTTGTGCTTAATCAGTACAAGAACAAAATTTTAACTCCATTCTGAGAACAGAATGGCTCACATGACAAGGAGCTTTTACAACAACCCACTTGCCAAGAGCTTAAAACATGGCAAACGGTCAGGGACAGGAAGGGAAGGAGGTCAGCAGCATGACTCTGAGGAGCCAGGATCCCTGGTGGCTTGAGGACCATCTGGCTGAAGCAAGGCGGTCACTGACAAAATGAGTCAGCTAATCCAGGGGGCAGGTGTCCATTTCTCTCTTGGCGATCTTCAAACCACCTGTTCAGTATGGCTGGCTTGGCCAAGCTTGCTCACAGCAACTCCCCCAGGAAGAGCAAAGTCAGGAACTGAAGGCAGGACCACAGATGAGGAAATGGCAAAGGCATCAACACCATCACCCAGAGATGGTAGGGGTGTGTGTGTGTGTGCGCGCATCCCCCACTAAGGACAATTTTCCCACATCTTCTAAAGTTCCAAACTTCCCTTCCTTTGCCGGCCTCCCTGGGAATTTCCCAAATAAGGTAATGGTTGTTTTTTCACTTATTTTAATTAATGTTTTAATATTTTTTAATTAAAAAAAAAAGCGGGTGCACTGGGCTGGGACTCAGACCAGAGAGGCTTCCTCTTGCAGTAGATGAGAGCCAATACAGAGACCCAAAACTGGAGACAACACAGAGTGACAGACTTTGGAGCGCTTAGCCCTAAATGGAATGTCTTCAACAATCTCCTCCCACTCAGGGCTCAGGAATACGTGAAGAAAAGGAAGAAGAAAGGCTGTAAGAGCCAGAGGGGATGGGTGACACTGAGGAAACTGTTTTCCAGACACAGCAGTACTGACGCAAATATGAATTCACAGACTGTGGCAACACGCACAGGTCTGCACAGGTTCCAGCCAGATGGCCCCAGAGGCGATCTCCAAGTGACAAACACTTGCAAAGGAAAAAAGTTAGTTTTCTCCAATGAAGTCTAACTGGGGCATAAACCACACTTAAGGGCAGGTTCCAAGCCCAGCAGTAGTGGCCAACACAAAACGAACTCAGTAGTGATTTTGTAGGTTTTTTTTTTTTTTAATCTTACTGGTCTTTTGCTTTTAAATTATGGTTCCAGATTTTCTTTCTTTCTTTCTTTCTTTCTTTCTTTCTTTCTTTCTTTCTTTCTTTCTTTCTTTCAAGATTTATTTACTTATTTATACAGTATTCTTCCTAAATGTGTACCTACACACCAGACAGGGGCACTAGATCTCATGGTAGATGGTTGTGAGCCACCACGTGGTTGCCGGGAATTGAACTCAGGACCCTTGAAAGAACTGACAGTGCTCCTAACCTCTGAGCCATCTCTCCAGCCACCAGGTTCCTGATTTTCTGTTCTGATGATTTTGTTTGGTTTTGGTGTGTGTTTTGTGTGTGTGTGTGTGTGTGTGTGTGTTCTGCTGTCTTTGCTATTTATTTATTCATTTTTACTTATTTATATTCTGGCTGGTTCCTTTTTTATTATTTTAATGTGCCTGTTTGTTTTCTAAATAGAGAAAGAAGCACTGGCATTGACTGGGTGGGGAGGATGTGGGTGGAGATGGGGGAGGAGAAACTATAATCAGAATATAATGTATGAACTTTTAATTGCTAAAAGTAAATTATGCGAGCATGTGTGCACGAGCACGCACACTGTGAGAAAGCACTAAACCTGGAGCTCGGGGCTGGAGAGATGGCTCAGTGGTTAAGAGCCCTGCCTGCTCTTTCAAAGGTCCTGAGTTCAATTCCCAACTACTACAGGGTGGTAATGTGATCTGATGCCCTATCCTGGCCTACAGGTGTACGTGCAGGCAGAACACTGTATACACAATAATAAATAAATAAATTTGTTTTTTTAAAGTGTGAATGTATTAAAAAAAAAAAACCTGGAGCTCACCGACAGGTTAGACTGGCTGGCCAGCACTGGAGTGACAGACACACACTACCACTCAGGCCCTCAAGCTCGGACAGTAGGCACGCCACTGAGTTACTCCCTAGCCTCCTAACTTAATCATTTTCCAGCCAAAGTCTCACTATATAATGCAGGGTGTCCCTGGATTTACAATCCTCGTCTCCTTCTGAGTGCTGGGGCTGCAGGCACTGGACTGTCACACCTGCTATTTTGCTGTTTTGTTACTTTGTTTTCTCATTTACACAGTTCAGCCACGGTTTCTTATCAACTGGATGGAAAGAGCCTTGAGAGCAGGAATGGTGCTTTGTTTGGGAGCAGAGCACCAGTCCAGCTGAGGAGGCTCTGGTGCTTTAGAGGGACATTTCTGAGCCTTTGTAGTGTTGCTCCTCCCAGGTCCTCATCCCACATGATAAGGATGCATCAACAGAAACAACTGTTTTCCTCTGACCTGAGAAGTCACTAAGCAACATTATTTTAAAATGTAATAAACATGTCTCTTGGTATAAAGAAAGCTTGTCTGTTTTCTTTTCAAAATTTAAAGATAAGGTCTTATTATGTGTCACTGACTGGCCTGCTGGCGTCCTACTCACAGAAATCTCCCTGCCTCTGCCTCTTGGGTGCTGGGATTAAAGACATGTACCGTCACACCCAGTTTAGGTATCTTTATTTTAGAAATAAGATTCATGTTTATTGTTTTAGACTGTTTTATATCTGTGTTCCTAAATCCAATATATTTTTCAAAACACCATACAGGACTTTCAACTCTCATTGTAGAAGTAGTTCACAAATATTTCTTTTTTGAAAAAAAAAATCCAGCTGGACTCAGTGGCACATACCTGTAATCCCAGCACTTGGGGAGGTAGAGGCAGGCAGATCTCTGTGAGTTCGAGGCCAGCCTGGTCTACAAGGGTGAGTCCAGGACAACCAGGGCCACAAGGAGAAACTCTGTCTTGAAAAACATAACAAATGAACAAACAAACAAAAAGGAAGGAAGGAAGAAAGAAAAAATCCTGCTTACTAGAGATGACAAATTGAGTTTCTTTCTCCTAACTGCTATCAGGAACATCGTTATTAGATGAGTCAGAATTCCAGAAAGGCAGTGCACCATTAAAGGTAAAATGGAAATTACAATAATGACTGTCCCTCTGTAATCACCTCCTCAGCTCTCTGGATGCCACGCCCTCTCAAGTGCTATTCAGAAAGCACAGCCTGGAGCAAAAGGGAGCTAAAAGCTCCTGCAGTGGAGAGACAAGATGCTGGCCTTCGCATGGAGGGATGCTGGGAATAGCAAACATCCTTGTTCTACCTGAGCCCTGACTCAAGTGAGACCACTGCAGAGACTTTTTAAGTGGAATTCTCTCCTAAATTAAGACATCTTTCTTTAAGAAACACTTATTTATGTGTGTATGAGCATGTGCCAAAGAACAAATGTGGAGGTCAGGAAACATGAGAGAGAGGGCTGGCTCAGAGGGGGCTGGCTCAGAGGTTGAGAGCTCTGGCAGCTCTTCTAAAGGTCCTGAGTTCAATTCCCAGCAACCACATGGTGGCTCACAACCATCTATAATGAGATCTGGTGCCCTCTTCTGGCGTGCAGGTGTACATGCAGGCAGAGCTCTGTATACATAATAAAAATTTTTAAAAAATTATTTTCTTAAATACTTTTTTTAAGTTAAAAATGTTGGGCTGATTGGCCTAGCATAGTGGCACTTGCCTTTAATCCTTGCACAGAGGCACAACACTGTATATATAATAAATAAATAAATATAATAGGAAAGAAAGAAACCATGGGTGAATAGTTTGGGTTCCCATGTGGTTCCAGGGAGTGAACTCAGGTCTTAGTCTCTGCAGCAAGTGCCTTTGTCCCTGAGCCATCTCACGTCTTTGACACTGACACCGCTGACATTGCTACTCAGCTAACCCTGAATTGCAGCCCTGGCCAGATCATCTCGCCATCCATGACGCTTCTAGCAGCTCCGAGCGGCCACAGCAAGTCACTGAGACATTCTGGGGTTTAGAACTGGCCTCTCTCATGCAACCTCGGTCTACTTCCCAGTGCTTCTATCATTTCACTTTGTTTCCCATCCCTCTCTGGTCCCCCAGCCACTGCAGTGTCTTCTTCCACGTCGTGTTATTCCCTTGTCCTGCTAAACCATTTTAAACACATGGCGTAATCCAGATTGGCTGGGCTCACCCCTCTTGCCTTAGCCTCTAGTGCTGGGAGGCAAGTGCTGCCACACACGGCAGCGTAGCCCGTGTTTTAAGTCCAACAAAGAAATGAAATGCACATCGATGCTCATTGCCCCAATAGCCCTAGTGAGCAAGGAGCAGACCCACCGAAGCATTTGCTGACAGGAGGACACTGTGTAGATGTGACTGTAGTAATAACACGTTGTGACGGAATGGACAGACATGGGCACCCTGCCACAGCCAGGTCTTCAGCGTAAAATATCATGATTTCACTAAACTATGGATTCTAAAAAAAAAAAAATATCTTACAGAAGCGGAGAGTGGTGGGGTTGAGAGGACGTAGGCCAGTTAGACTGGGCAAATAAATACTAGACTAGAATGAAAAACAATGCCCGTAGTTTTGAAAATATTTAAGAGGTTTTGTTGTTGTTGTTGTTGTTGTTTATGTTTTTATGTTGAATATGGAGATTGCTATATAGCCCAGGTTAGCTTGGTGCTCTTACATAGCCCAGGCTAGCCTTAAACTCACTATTTTTGTTCTCAGCCTCAATGCAGGGATTATAGGCATGTAGCATTCTAAGAGATTTCAAATAATCTTAGCACATAGACATAAAACAACAAAAACTATATGAAGAATGCATACTATCTAGTTTGGGGTAGCCAAAGTATATATATTAAAAAAAAAATAATGTTGACTCTGATAACTACATATAGCTTTCATTTGTCAATTCAAAAATTAAATAATTTAATAAAGAAAGAAATCCTATTTTGTTCATAATCATTGACGATGGAAGATGCCAGAAGCTGGGATGTATGTGAGAGGCTGTGATAATATGAGCACAATCAAAACAAAGTCCCAGTGTGTGCCAGGGTCAGTCTAAGCACTTCACAGGCTTACATCTAGGCTGAAGACCAGAACGGAATGCCCGGCTTCTGAGTTTGTGCTTACGTGCTGTGCTACACAATGCTGTAACGGCCTCACTGTGGCCAAGCGCACTGACTAGAAATGCTACCAATGCTGTAGAAACCTGTGCAGTTGTGGACTCTTTTGACTTAGGACTTGATTCTCATTTCTCTCCTTTGATGTACTGAGAAGAGGCTTCACAGAGAAAGACAGACAGGCTCTGGGGGGTTAACTGCCTTTTCCAAGGTCACATGACCAACAAGCAACTGGTAGAAAGAAAGTCAAACAACTCAACATCAACCATCACACTCCTGGTTTAATATCTGGTAGTATATTTCCTTTGACTCTACCAGCACATAACTGCACTAAGTGATTTGGCTAGACATAAGAGCTTAATAAATATTTGTCAAATAAGGGAAGGAATGTGAGATGCCACTAGCATTCAATAAAAGTCAGGTTGAATTACTGTTGTCAGGTTCAGCTTAACAGTGGCGTGGCTGCACTTAACGTACAGGGTAGAGTTTAAACTGATTCTTTCTGCTATCCACCTTGTAAGTTATGCTTGAACACTCAAAGAAACACCTATGCACAAAGGCAGGGCGCCTGGCACGTAGGCAAACAAGGATGGAGTGGTGAAGACAGAGCTCACCACTGGAGGGCGCCTTTCCCTAGGACACAGTCACTAGAACCAGCATTGCAGAAAATGTAATTCAAATGGCAACACTGTAACAAAAACTGTGGCGCTGCATTCTTAAAAAAAAAAAAAAAAAAAAAGAGGGTGGGGGTGGGGGTGAATATACTATACTTATGTAAGCACCTGATTTGGCTTAATGCTCTTTCAAATGAAATGCTGACAATGGCAAACTGCAAATGACTCAGCTATTGTGATCTTGAAAATTACAAGTGGCATCATTTATACTTGATATATACTAGCAGCCTGCTTTATTTAATCCCAGAACCTGGGAGGCCGAGGCAGGCAGATCTCTATGAGTTTGAAAACCAGCCTCCAGCTAGTCTACATATGAATATAAGTTCCAAGCTAGCTAAGGCTACAAAGCGAGACTATGCCCCCCTCCCCATCACCCAAGGCAAAACAGTCTTCTAAATGTTCATAAGACAATAATACTCTTTTGAATGACACCACCGTACTTTTTCTGGCTAATTACTGATTCATCTGACTAAGATATAAGAAAAAAAACTTTTTGTTTTTTTGGTTCGTTTTTGTTTTTGTTTTTCAAAACAGAGTTTCTCTGTGTATATCCTTGGCTGTCCTGGATTCACTTTCTAGACAGAGCTGACCTCAAACTCACAGCAATCTACCTGCCTCTGCCTCCGGAGTGCTGGGTTTAAGGCATGAGCCACTATGCCTGGCAACTTAATTATTTTTTAATGGTGACTAACCATTTCTTTGATTAGCACAATTTTTTTTAAAAACAAATTTCAACAGCTTGTATTATATACTTTAAAGATTGAGTTAACATTTGAATAAATGACAATTCACCTGTGCTGAACACTTGCTCCGTGGCATGAGCTATAGTGCCGACTTCATATACACTGTTTCTTTCCAGTCTTGGCAAATGCACTGCCTTGGTGGTCACTGCTAGGTATGCACAGAGGCTGCTGCTGACTGGCATACCTGCACATGTGCTCATGGGTCCATGGTTCAGCTTTTGTGTCTCTCTCAAGGTTGAAAATAGCAATACTGCTTTGGTCTGGATACAGGAATCATGAAAGTAATACTGGAAGTACCTAGACAGGACCGGGCTTAGCTGGCAGCCCCCGCAGTCACCTGTCATGTGCAGCCCCCTCAGCAGGAAGCTGCAGACACCAGCTGGCCAGGGACACAGGAAAGAAGGCCCATGGTTGATATCCACAGCCATTCCCGACGGAAGAAAACAGGTGAAGGCTGCTATACAGCTTGGTTTGATTTGTGATCTCAGAATATACCTGTGCATATATTAGTTAATCTTAGCAATGAGGCAGAGACTACTGTCATTGTGCACAGAGTTAGAAGTGGGTCAAAGGGTGACTGCACCTGCAACTCTGCAAGGCTCCACCGCTCAAGGACAGTTGCAGGGTCAGAACTGGCAGTTGGCTGCGGGGCCTCGGCCAGCATGTCTTCTATCTGGTCCAAGTCTTTTCTCCCCATCCCCTGTACAGTCTCCTGGTGCGAGACACTGACCCCAGGGCCTGGTGCATGCCAGAGACTCAGAGACTCTACTGCTACATCTCCAGACCCTTTGAAGTCTTTAATGATGATGATGATAATAATAATAATAATAATTATTATTGCTGGGCAGTGGTGGTGCATGCCTTTAATCCCAGCACTCAGGAGGCAGAGGCAAGTGTATTAGCCTGGTCTTTAGAATGAGTCCCAAGACAGCCAGAGCTAGACAGAGAAACCCTGTCTTGAAAAAACGAAAAAGAAAAAACAAAACCAAACCCAAAACAATGTCGTGTCCTCCCCCATCCCTAACCCAAACCTTAGTAATGGCAACACTACTGAAATAATCTCTATGGAGACAATGCAACAAAGTTCTAATTTGTAGCTTATCTGACAATAACTGGTCAAAAAAAGATAAAAATTGCAGCTGGAAGAGCTTCTGATTTAGTGGTGACTGGTCTTGACTGGATTCAGAGATGGGGTGGTACTCTGAATCCAGAGGGGGTGGCGGATTCAGGGGGTGGGGGAAGTCAGCAGCACCACCTTGAGGCTGAGTGCGCAGTAGGAAAGGGGAGGTTGGAGACGCCAGCCCGCAGTGCAAGCGCCATCACTGCTGCAGCTTGCTGAGGACCTCAGAGTCCAGCTGCTTCTGTGGTTCAATGTAGACAGACTCACACCAACAATTCCCCAAGGCTTTGACCTTCAGCCATGGCCTGACACTGCACTGCAGCACCCGTGTTCTGAGGCTTCCAGCTTCGTGTACTGCTGCATGGTTCTCTGGACTTTGATATAGAAACTGCCATTGCTAGGTCACCCAATAGATCTGAGGAACTTTGTAACTCTGAAGAGGTAATATTAGTGAGTTGACTCTAGTACATGTATCTAGCACTGTTTCATACTGCATAATCATACTGCAAATGCTTTCTGTCTTAGGCAGGAACACTTGCTAGTTAACAGATTATTACGTGACTAAAAATAAAATCACAAAGGAAGGTTTTGTGGAAATGGTGAACAATTCATTGAGTGCACTGAGAACGCCTTCTGAGCAACCTTACCTCCACAGGTGATGGGGAGTTGGATGGCACTGGGAAGGGAGCGACGGCCATCTGGTTGACTGCGTCTTCATTTCTGCGGAATGGCCAAATAGGAAGAATCAGCACTTAAGTTAAGGTCCTGGATCCAATTACAAGTGCTTCCTTAGTTCTCAGTTCATAACAAGCACACAACCCCAGAGGAGTAACCGTGTGCACGGAGCGCTCGGGCACACGAAGCTAATACACAAAGGTGGGAGTGTATTAAGAGAGACAATTACTAGTGACACAGAGTGATGATGCTCAGAGTTAGGGAATCCAGCTGAGAATGTCTGAAGCCATCAAAGATAATTTTGGAAAGGCATCAACTTTTTTGGCAATGTAGAACATCAATTTTTCAAATGGCTGTTCAAACACGTAGATCCCACTTGTATCTGCAGTGTTGTGCTCTGGAAATGTTTCCAGCCTTCTCAAACTGTGCTCTGCCAATGAAAGACGCCAGGATAGCTATCACAGGCCCTGCATGGTGGGCTGTGAGGAGGAGGAGGGACGGAGGGGGAGAGCAGAGCTCCGGGAAGACCGTGCTGTCTGCCGCCTTACCTGAGCAGAGTAGGGAGGAGCTGGACTCTAACCAGCGGGGGAAAGGTGCACAACCACCCCTAAAACACCTGACCATCTGCCTCATTTCCACCACGTTACCAGCAGATAGCAGGCAGCGCCTTGCAGGACATCATGACTGTCCTACAGCGTCCACTCATCATGCAGGACCAATATAACCATGGTAAGATTTATTTATGTGAAGTCTTGTCTTTCACAAATAAAAGCACGAAAACTCAGGAAGATGCTTTCTGCTTAACACACGAAAGTTCATGATGAATTCAATGTGAGAACATTCACTGACCATGCATGAGGCCCCAAGTTCAACCCTAGAACTAAGAGGGGGAAAAAAAATAAACGTAAGACCTCATATATCTTTGCACACAAAAAGGTGATTTACCTAAGTTGGCACCTGGGTAACAAGTCCATTGGTCCATATCATTCCTGTTCTAACCCGAGCCATGTCCCTACTTCCCCAAAAGGCCTGTCTTCGTTCATTCATGAGCACCTATCTCTAATTCGCCCGTATGCTCTAATCACCTCAGTGAGATGATTGGCTCCTCTAATGAGGGCCACACTTACTCTTCCCCACTCACATATCCAGCCTGGGATTTCTCCAGGGCCCCCATCTGCCTCTTAGACTCCCTACTTCAAGGTTCTCTGCTGCATGTCTGACAAGCATCTTGAGAAAAACGGAACTCAGTCTGTATTCCACTCAGTCTCCAGATTGTTCTACAGTCGATCCTCCTCGCTGGAGTGCTCACGAAAGGTTTGTATTTATTTCCTGTTTTATGTTTCTCAGCATCTTCACTGCAGCGCATTCTTCACGTAGCAGAGTAATAGTGGCCTTAATAGATAAATCTGACTCTATTCATAAGCACACTGCCTCCTCTTTGTCATCACCCTCTTCTGTTTGAGACTGAGTTTCATGTAGCCCGGGCTGCCTGCAGACTTCCTAGGTAGACGGTGATGACCATGACCTTTTGACTTCCCTGCCTAATAATGTGATTAGATTTCTATCCTGGCTTTAATCATCCTACTGCTTTTTAGGACAGCGAGGAGGGATGGGAGGAGCCCATCTCTAGCTGTGTGGCTTTGGGTAAATCACGTCTCATAGTTTTTGTTTCTAGACTGTTAGTAGAAGTAGTGACTCAACTATCAGAATGCGAGATGGTGACTATTCTGTGGGAAGTGAAGTAGAGTATAAGGAAGGGAAGGGCTGGGAAGATGACTAAGTTGGTGAAGTGCCTGCTACACACACAGGAGGACCTGAGTTCGGATCCCCAGTGCCCAAGTAAAACCTCAGCACAAAGCCCCTTGCATTGAAAACATGGCTGCACACACATTTTGAGGTCATGATGAGTTGTCGCAGGGTATCCACTTAAAATGTAGCAGCTTTCCACAAATTAGTGTGACTCCAGTGCCACTTAAAGTCCACTAATTTTTTTAAAGCTCACATAGTAGAAAAACCCATAATTACTTCTAATGGAGAGAAGAAAGCTTCTATAAGAAGTCACAGTTTATAGTCTTTTATAATGCACTTAGTATCGATTGTTCACAAAGCCGAGTCAAGCTGTGGAGGGCAGCATCAAAGTGATTTCAAAGAAGAAAGACATAGGAGATGGAAAACAGAAGAAAAGGATTGACACTGAGGACAAGCAGCGGGCCAGGTGACTTCTGGGGAGTCTCCCTGCCCCCAGCAGTCTTAGGTTCTCCTAAAGACTCAAATCTGTTTGCTTTACAGGCGGCACAACAGTGAGCGTTTCCTAGGCACCACATGAGATACAACTTAGAGCTGCTGGTGACTGTGTTTTTATAGTTATCTTACGCACTGAGAGAGACAGTGAAGCCCCCACCAGAAGCGGAGCGAGAACGACTATTCCAGCGTCCATGTCCCTGCGGACTGCAGTGCCCCATCCTAGGCGCTATGGTCGAAGATCCCCAGTGGATGCCTGACACCAAAGTAATGGACCTTCCCTCTACTCAACGCTTCCTTTCTGTTGCTGTGATAGAAAACCCTCTGCCAAAAGGAAACTTAGGGGAAGAAGGGGCTTATTTGGCTTACACTTCCAGAGCACAGCGTATCCCCGAGGGAGCCAGGGCAGGACCTCAACTAGGAACTTGAAGCAGAAACCATACAGACAATGCTGTTTGCTCGCTCATGCTTAGCTGGTTTTCTTACAAAGATCAGATTGTGCTGCCCACGGTGGTCTAGGCCTTCTTATGCCAATTAACAAGTTAAACACCACCACCACCACCACCCCACCCCCCACCCTGCCCCCTGGCAGGCCGCTGTGATCTTGGAAACAGCTCAATTGAAAAATCCCTTCTCAGATGACTCCATGCTGTGTCGATCTGGGACATGTGGATATCTAGGAATGGTCTACCTGTCAGACACAGTGAGGAGTTAACATAGAAACACAAGACACTGAGAAGGCTATGTGACTAGGCTCTCATCTGACAGCGCAGGGCCGACGCTGGTGAACAGCTGGGTAAGCGAGACCATGGCTTAGGGGTGGGAGAGGTCTCAACCTGCTTCCCTGAGTTAACAACAGTGTTCTGCCTGTGGCCAGCCAGTAACACATTTACACTAGGTAATACAAACAACCTGCCTCCATATGAGTGGATGGAACATACGGGTACCTTAGTTTGGGGCAACCAAGTTCTCCATCCAAGAGACTCAAAATTTAGAGCAGACACACAGAGCTCAGTAGTGTGTCATCAAGACACTACCAAAGGAAATCCTCCAGTTAATAAGGGCTCATGAACTCCCCTGTGCTGACAGCTCTAGAGATACCTTGATGTCTTCTCCTCAGAAGTCTTAGCAATTCCTTTTGACAATTAACCAGACCTCATAACAGTGTCTCCCTATTTTGTTCAAGGCAGAGTCTTCACGGATCCCCAGGCTGGCCTTGACTCACCAGCTGAGAATGACCCTGGATGTCAGATGCTCCCGCAGCCTCCCACCTCCTGTGGACCGCAGTCCTCCACCACAACCACTCATGTATGTAGCACTGGACTAGAGCCAGGGCTTGTGCTTGATAGGCAAGCACTTACCAACGGAGCTACACCCCAGCCCTGCCTCCCGTTTAATTCAAGCTGGCTAGGGTTTAATTGGTTGAAGCTCAATGATATCGCTCATTTTATTTTGAATATGTACATCTATTTGACACATGTTTATAATATGAATATAAAAATGAATAAAACATGATTCCCACCTTAACAATATTAGCAATTAGTGAGGAACAGAGCAAACAAACAAAATTACCGCTGTAGAATTACTATCCTGGGGCTCTCTGGTCTGGTTTTTCTCAATAGGATATTAAGGACACTACCAATTTAGTCTCTTATTTGTAGAATATATTTATAGCAAATTATATTTTGAATCCTGATTTAAATTCCTCTTTGTTAAAAAATACACTCGTGGGGCTGTGAAGACAAGCCAGTGGGTAAGAGTATTTGCCTACTCTGTAAGCATTAGAAGCTGAATTCAAATCCCTGGCACCCTTACAAAAAGTTGGGTGTGGCCACGCATGCCTGTGACCCTAACACTGAGGGGTGCAGAGTCCCAAGAGCTTACTGGCTGGGCAGCCTAGCTCAGATGGTGAGCTTCTGGTTCACTGAAAGACCTGTCTTAAGGCAAAAGGGAGAGAACATTACTCTGTGTTGGTCAGTGGGGCAGCCGCAGGTGGTGCATTTATGTGTACCTGTGTACATAAATGCAAAGGCCAGAGCAGCACACAAACATTTACATGTGACACACACCCAGCACACCCACTGAGATACACTGGCACTGGTAACAGCCAAGCATCACGTATCAGGAAGATGCTTAGAAGGCTGTACAATTGTACACACAACCCACAGTGAGAATGGGCCAGTGACGGACTCACGCAATCAGCTTATGCTGCTACGTGACACAGATGACGTCAGGATGAGGGGAGATTACCTGATTGTCCCTGAACTAGTCTTAAGAAACCCTTTAGCAGAGAAAAAGTCACGTCTCAGAAATGCAGTACCCCGACCTCCGAATCAGATCGATTTCCTTGAATTCTGAGCTAGCAGGAATTCTTCCTGGACACCTTGAGCTCAGAGTTGAGGATGGAGGGGGCTGCTGGAGGAGGGGGAGGGGGAGGGGATGAGTTGGGGTGGGGTAGGGCAACTGGCTGCACCCCAACCTGAGCCAGCAAGGAAACAAGGTTTAGTAGGAAGGAGGTCACAAGAGAATTTCCCCCACAGCCACACACTCAAGCCTCACTGACCCCCTTGTCCCCTCAATTTCCACCCGGTGAGACTCAGAGTAGAAAACCTAGCTATGATACCAGACCCACAGAACCATAAGCCAACAAGCAGAGGTGTTGTATATTTATAAGAGCTCAGGTTCACTATGTGGCCAGGCTGGCCTTGAACTCTAAATTTTCCTGCCTCAGCCTCCTGAGTGTTGGGGTGACGGGCATTTGTCATCAACTGAACAAACATGGTGAGCAGAAACAGCATTTGAGTGCTTGCTGTATACCATTTAAACTAGAGTGCCTCCATGTGCTAGGTTCCATTTTCTTCATCTCTTTATTTTACATGAAGGTAAAGCAACCCACCTAGCTTACTAAATCACAAGAGCTATAATTGAAAACCATGGTCTGGCTTCAGAACTCCCTCTCGTAACCTTTGCACTAAGTGTTCCCTCCTGCCCCAGAGCCATAGATGTCAGCTTCTCTCCTATGCTCTCTTAAATCCACTTCATAAACTCCCTAAAGGGAGAGACACACATGGTTCCAAGCTTGCTCAATCTACCGACTGCAGTCTCCCTGAGCACCATTTTCATATTGTTCACCCCTTAAATGGATATAATGGTGAAAACATGCTTTAAAACATCATTATTGTAAGCAGCACGTGGCAGGGCAAGCAGTAAGCCACACAGCAGCAGAGCACACTCCCCCCGTGGCTGCAATCGTAGTGACACGGCTTCTTCCTCTTGTAAGCCAGGCCAGTACTTAACTAACAGTCTTTTTCTGCTAAGGCGATCATGGGAAGACGTGCTGGCATAGAACGTCTGCAGCATGGATGCCTAAATGCTCGGCCAATGGAGAGGCATGAAATTTTGCTGAATTTTGATGGGATATAACATGAAAAAGAAATAAACCCTTGCCATTACAAATTATTAAAGGGCTGGAGAGATTCCTCAGCAGTTAAGAGCACTGCTTTTCCACAGGACCCAGGTGGGATTCTCAGCACCCACCTGGAGGCTTACCACTGTCTGGAACTCTAGTGTTTGGGAGACTGACCCCCTCCTCTGGCTTCTGCAGCCTCTAGGCATGCGTGTGGGTGCACAGACATACATGCAGGCAAAATACCCATATACATTAGATAAAGTAATTAAAAATAAATTAAAATTACCTTTTATTAATGTTATTAGCATGTATGTATGACTAATGTGTATGTGTGCACGTTGGGGGTGAGAGGGCAACTGAGGAGCTGGGCTATCTTCGCCTTTATGTGAGTTCTAGAGATTGAACTCAGGTTCTCAGACTTGTGTTGTAAGCATTTTTTTGGGGGGGGTCACCTTGGGGCACTGTTTATTACAGAAGCATAGCTGAGTCTATCCTGAGACAAACATGCTATATGTAATTTTGTACAAGAATATTTTTAAATTCATGCTTCTAAGCTTATTTATAATACTTCAAAATTGCAAATGCTCACCTAAAGGAAGATGGATTAATAAACTTTTCTACATCCATAGAATGGAATATTACTCAGCAACATAGGAACAAATTGTGATGACTTCAGCTGACCCTGACTAGCAGGTCATTCTTTAGTGACAGGGTCGTAAGTGAGAGGAGAACATAGAGAAGACAGGAAAGCTGGGGCAGGAGGCCGTGCATGAGCCGACGGCTCATACAAGCAAGCATATTAAGAAGTACAACATTTTGTTTATGCTTTTAAATTTTTATTTATTTTTATTGTATGTACATTGGTGTATTGCCTGCATGTATGAGGGAGTTGGATCCTCCAGAACAGGAAGTACAGACAGTTGTGAGCTGACGCGTGAGGGCAGGGAATTGAACCCAGGTCCTCCGGAGGAGCAGCCAGTGCTTTTTTTTTCCCTTAATTTTTATTTTTTTCAGTTAATCTTTTTATTTTTATTTTTTTAAATTTTATTAATTTATTCTTATTACATCTCAATGGTTATCCCATCCCTTGTATCCTCCCCTTCCTCCCTCCCATTTTCCCCTTACTCCCCTCCCCCATGACTGTGACTAAGGCGGACTTCCTCCCTCTGTATATGCTCATAGGATATCAAGTCTCTTCTTGGCAGCTTGCTATCCTTCCTCTGGGTGCCACCAGGTCTCCCCATTCAGGGGACGTGGTCAAATATGGAGCACCAGAGTTCGTGTGAAAGTCAGACCCCACTCTCCACTCAACTGTGGAGAATGTCCTGTCCATTGGCTAGATCTGGATAGGGGTTTGAATTTTACTGCATGTATTGTCCTTGGCTGGTGCCATAGTTTGAGCGGGACCCCTGGGCCCAAATCTGCCTATCATAATGTTTTTCTTGTAGGTTTCTAGGACCCTCTGGATCCTTCTACTTTGCTATTCTCCCATGCTTCTCTCATCCAGAGTCTCAATGGGATGTCTTCCCCTCTGTCCCAGTTTCCTGGTAAGTGAAGACTTTTATGGGACATGCCCCTTAGGCTAGTGTGCAGATATAAGTGAGTACATACCAGTTAACTCTTTCTGCTTCTGGGTTAACTCACTCATTATGATTATTTCTAGTTCAATCCATTTGTCCACAAATTTTGGGAATTCCTTGGTTTTAATAGCTGAGTAGTATTGCATAGTGTAAATGTATCACAGTTTCTTTATCCATTCTTCTGCTGAGGGACACTTAGGCTGTTTCCATGATCTGGCTATTATGAATAAGGCTGCTATGAACATGGTTGAACATATGTCCTTGTTGTATGCTAGAGCATCTTCTGGGTATATTCCAAGGAGTGGAATAGCTGGGTCTTACGGAAGCCCTATTCCCAGTTTTCTGAGATAGCACCAGATAGGTTTCCAAAGTGGCTGTACTGGTTTGTATTCCCACCAGCAATGAAGGAGTGTTCCTCTCTCTCCACATCCTCGCCAGCATATGGTGTTGCTTGAATTTTTGGTCTTAGCCATTCTGATGGGTGTAAGATGGAATCTCAGAGTTGTTTTGATTTGCATTTCCCTGATGATTAGGGAGGTTGAGCATTTCTTTAAGTGTTTCTCAGCCCTTTGATATTCCTCTGTTGAGAATTCTCTGTTTAGTTCTTTTTTTTGGATGACAAAAATGGGGGTGTTCCAGGGGGAAGTAGAGGGCTCAACATGGCCTGCATCAAGTTGCTCCTGCACCAGCCTTGAGGCTGCGGCCAGTTTACGGGAAGGAAGGGGCCACTGATCGATCCAGACAGGAGAATCAGTTCTCCAAGTAATTTTATCGGCCTGGAGTGCAGGGGGAGAAGTGGCCCTTATAAAAAATTTTGTTCATATCCCAGCCCTTGGCGACTAATCCTAGGCATAGGGACAATGGGCTCGAGACGCCCCTGTCCCAGCTTGCCGAGGCCCTGGCCTGGCAAATAGCCTTGATCCAAAAGCTGATGCGTGACAGGAGAGGAGGGGCTATAGATAAAGACCCCCATCTGAGAGAGTATGTCCCGGCCCCACAGATTAACGGGTAACCCTGGGACAATGAACGGTTGCACCGTCCCTGTCTGGCCATCAGGGTCAGTCCAGCGAAGGACCTTAGAACTTTGAAGGGTATTGGTAGATATTCCGATGCCCTGAAGGTGAGTAAGGGAGGGCTGACAGGGCCAAGACGAGGGCCAAGAAGATTGGGACAGGACCGTCGAATCTGCCCCGGAATCAATGATGCCTTCAAAGGGGCGGCCATCAAGCCTTAGTGTAAGATGGGGTCTATCAGAAGTTAAGCGTTGGACCCAAAAAGCGGAGGGGGGCAGGGAGGGAGTCGGGGTGGCGGGAGGAGAGACAACAGAGTCAGCCAGGGTTAACGGAAGGGCCCAGGCCAGAATCTGACCAGGAGAGATGGAGAGAGGGCCCTGGGTAGCGGCGGCAAGGAGGAGCGTAGGAGAAGGGAGCGGGTGTTTTAAAACGAGGGGATAGATGAGTAGCCCGATAAGGGCAGAAGAGGCACGGCCGAGGACCAGGAGGGGAAGAGGGGGAGGGTTTCCAAAGAGGGCGACAGGCAAGGACAAGGTTCCATCCTCGGGCGTCAGTATTGTAGAGGTGGTGGCACGGAAGTCCAATCCTGTGGGGGAGGGCAAGGGGCCACCGCTGGAATGGGAGGAGGTTGGGTTTGGGAGGTGGGGTAGGAGGTCTGTGGATGGAAGCGGGTCTGTAAATTGGGGGGAGCCTGTGACACCGGTCCCGACGCAGGCTGGAATTGGATAGGGTGAGGGGCCCGGGACTGGCCCCCAGAGGAGTTTCCCGAACGCGGGGGGAGAGGGTTACCCATGGCATCAACAGTGGAACGGCAGGTGTTCGCCCAATGACGACCTCTACGGCAACGAGGGCAGAGCGTAGTAGGGGGGGCCGGGCCACAGGTCCCCGGGATCCAGTGGGTGGCGGAACGACCGGCGGCTGTCCAGCCTGTGAGGGTGGGCGGTTACGCTCATTTGGGCAGGCGCGGGCAAAATGTCCCGGTTGGCCGCACCGGTAACAGGAGGCCCCGCTAGGGAGGGCTCCGACGGCCATAATGGCCTTGGTAAACTTATCAGTTAGGGGATCAACCTCTCGGCAAAGCTGAATCATCTCATCAAGATCCCTGCCCTTATATTTGTGTCTAAGAACTGCCTTACAGGCTGAGTTGGCATTTTCAAAGGCCAATTGTGTAAGAAATTTACTGTCGGTCTGGCCAGGACCAAGGGATCTTTCTGAAGCCTCCAGGAGGCGCGCAGCGAAGTCGCTGAAGGGCTCCTGAGGTCCCTGAAGAATCTTGGTAATAGGGGACAGGGCGGAGCCCGTGGAAGCAATAGTTCTCCAAGCAGCGAGGGCGGCAGAACTAGAATGGGAAAGTAAGGAAAAGGGGAATGCACGCTGTTTTTCGTCAGTGGCATATTTGCCCTGGCCAAGGAGTTTGTCAAGAGACCATTCACGGGTCTCGCGATGTCCCTGCTGTACGTTTTTTCGGATAAGGTCACGGCAACGATCAGCCCAGTCTGCCCTCCAAGAAAGGAACTGTCCTCGAGTGAGGACAGTCTGTGCAGTGGTGATCCACTCGTTGGGCGTTAGATGACCTCCATCTGCCAAATCATCAAGGAGGGAGAGTGTGAACGGCGCATTAGGTCCGTAACTACGGACAGCCGTGTTAAGTTTTTCTAGCTTTTTAAATTTGAGTTTATGATAAGCAGTGGGGGTAGGGTCAGGAGCCGTTCCACCACCTTTCTGTTCTCCCTCCGAACCTGAGGAATCATGCTCACTATCAGAATCTACAAGGGCCGCGGACGACTGGGAGGGTGTAGGGGCAGGTGGGTCTCCCAAAGCAGCGCCTGAATCAATGGCCTCAGTTTTCGCCCCGCTCAGGGCGGGCTGGCTCTGGGAACGGGTGACAGGGAAAATAAACGGAGCTGTGGAGGAAATGCGCGTTGTTAAAAGCGAAAGCCGTTGTTGAAGCTGAAGAATCTTCGTCGCATGGGAGATCTGGTGTTGGAGATGGGCCTCCGTCTGGCAAAAGCAGTTTGGGAGGGAACAAGGTGGCGGGAGCCGGGAGGCAGGGTAGGGCTTAGTAAGGGGAGGGGGAAGAGTGAGCAAGGTAGAGGAGGGAAAGGTTGGCGCCGCGCGGAGGAGGCCATCATCGGAATGATATCGAGCAGCCTCCTCCTCAAGGGTGGCAGCAGCATCCGGATCCAAGGGCTCATCTGGGGCCTGAGAAAGGAAAATGGCGGAATGGCGGGAGGCGCGTGAAGGGCCGACCGACGGAGGGGGAACAGGAGAGGCTGGCGGACCGGACCGGACAGAGGGTGTCCTTTTTGGGGGAAAAACAGGGGCACAAAGTGGTGAACACCCACGTTCCATAGCGGAAATGGGGTCCTCATAGGTGGGAGGAAGCGACGGATAAAGACGGCGGGGGGGGGGGGGGGAAGGGGAAGGATTGGACGCAGGCGCAGGGGAAAGATTTTTTAAGGGCTCCGAGGATGTAGGAAGAGAGGAACCCTGCAAAGAGGAACAGGAAGGAACACGAGAAGGAGGGAGAGATTCGCGCAGGCAGAGTTCAGCCACGGAGAGGAGCTGCCTCTCTCCGCTTTCGTTTTCGCCGGACTCAATTATGTCCCGTATAAGGCCCCAATAAGAAAAAATACTGTTCGACACCGCTGTGTTACCATCTTTTTTAATAAGTGCATTAAGCTCACGCCCCACCTTCTGCCACTTTTCAGAATGAATAGTAGGTCCATCAATCATGAACCAGGGACAGGTCTGGTCAATAAAAACAAAAAACTCAATCAAATGTTTCTTTTTTACCCTAATACCTCTCTCTCTGAGTACGTCCTTTAAGCCTTTTATGAACTTTGCTTCCTTGGACAGCGAATGGCCCATTCTTGAGATATGCGAACGGATGACTCACCTAATGACGAAGCCGGCCGGGCGAACTCGGCTGGTCATGAAAACTCCTGTGGACCGGTCCCTTAATCCGTTCGGGAAGAAACCCGCACCTCGAGCCCCACGTTGGGCGCCAGATAAACTAGTCCATGTAACGATAACTAGTCCACCGACCAGTCCAGCTGGTCAGTTATTGGGGGGCCGAGGGGGGTCGCAACCTGTATTTAAAGAAATGGGCGAGAGAGAGACATAGAGCTCAAGCGAACAGTTGCTTGTCAAGAGCCATTTATTGAAGGTAATGGCAGGCTTTTTAAAACCTGCTTTAGTGAGGGCGGGGGTACGCAAGGAGAGTAGTGGAAAAGTACAAAATCTTCTGGGTTGAGCCCCGGGAACATTAGCAAGGGGAGGGGTCTTCCAGGTGACACAAAGCAGGATATCTCTGTGGTTATCTTAGGATCAGATCGCTGTCTTCTCAGGACTAAGCCGGATGCCTTGCATACCTAATGAGTGGCCCAGCAGGATGTTTGCTGCAAATACTGAATGGGTGGGGGTGGGCCTCAGGCCTTTTGGTCCCTGGCAAGTTCTGCACCCCATTTCTCAATTGGTTATTTGGTTTGGTGGTGTTTAATTTCTTGAGTTCTTTATATATTTTTGATATTAGACCTTTGTCAGATGTAGGGTTGGTGAAGATCTTTTTCCAGTCTGTAGGCTGTCGCTTTGTTCTCCTTGACAGTGTCTCCTGCCTTACAGAAGCTTCTCAACCTCATGAGGTCCCACTTATTAATTGTTGACATTAAGGCCTGGTTGTTGGTGTTCTGTTCAGGAAGTTGTCTCCTGTGCCAATGTGTTCCAGGCTCTTCCCCACTTTTTCTTCTAACTGACTTAGTGTCTCTGGTTTTATGTTGAGGTCTTTGATCCACTTGGGTTTGAGTTTTGTGCAAGGTGACAAATATGGGTCCAATTGCATTTTTTTACACGTAGACATCCAGTTAGACCAGCACCATTTGTTGAAGATGTTATTCTTTTTCCATTGAATGGATTTGGCTTCTTTGTCAAAAATCAAGTGACCATATGTGTGTGGATTCATATCTGGGTTTTCGACTTGATTCCATTGATCAACCAGCCTGTGGCTGTGCCAGTACCATGCTGTTTTAATTCCTGTTGCTTTATAGTACAGCTTGAGATCAAGTATGGAGATTCCTCCAGAGGACCTTTTATTGTACAAGATTGTTTTAGGTATTCTGGGTTTTTTGTTTTTCCATATGAAGTTGAGAATTGACCTTTCAATGTCTTTAAAAAATTGTGTAGGTATTTTGATAGGGATTGCACTGAATCTGTAGATTGCTTTTGGTAAGATGCAGCCAGTGCTCTTAACTGCTGAGCCATCTCTCAAGCCCCAAAGTACAGCATCTTACATACTATTCCAGGGGAGAAACGGAACAGTGTCCGTGGAAAGCTATCGTACAGTGAGATGGAGTCAGCCACATCGCACAAGGGGAAAACAGGATAAGTCACAGGTGTCACAGACAGAGAGCGAAGCAGTATTGGGGCTGACAGTGCCAGCATCTTCTGGGAGGAAAAGCCAAGTTCCCAGGAATCAAATCACAGAAGCTCCTTTGAGGCCCAGGCTGCAGCCTTCTTGTTCTCTGCCTGCTTTGCTCACTCCCTCTGGTCTCTGGATTTGGTGTTGAAGAGATGCAGGTATCTTTTGGGTATGAATAATATTAAAATATTGTTTTATGCTGTCTTACTTTATTAAAAACAGCTGGCTATGGAGTTAGATTATGGCCCTCCCTCTCCTGACCTAAACATGTTTATTCCCAAATCTCTGTTCTGAGTCAGTTGGCCATCTGACTAAGACAGCAGAGGGAAAGGGAGAGGGAGAGGAAAGGGCAAGGGGAAGGGGAGGGGGAGAGGGAGGAGGAGGGGAAAAGGGAGGGAGAGAGAACTCTGATCATTCATCAGGTCAAAACAAAACAGCCTAGGAAAAGGCATATGTGTTTGAAAATGGTGGACAAACTATTCCCAATAGTCATTATTGCTGCTTATCTCATCCTTTTCTTGGTTTTATTTAGCTCTCTAAGACTTTTGGTAAAGTATAAATTAAATCCCAAAGATTTGTAAGACTATTGTGTAAACTTTTGTACCTCAAGATTTGTAAGTATATTGGGTATTATAAAAATTTGTAAAATCTCTAACAAAAAGCCAGGTGTGGTGATGCACTCTTTTAATCCCAGCACTCAGGAGGCAGAGGCAGGCAGATCGCTGTGAATTTGAGGTCAGCCTGGTACAAAGTGAGTCCAGGACAGCCAAGACACAGGGAAACCCTGTCTTAAAAAACCAAACAAAACAAAGAAACAAATAACTTGGAACAAAAGAGCTGATAGTAATCTATACATAGGTATCTTAAATTGTTATTCATGCTTGTATATAATTTGGAATCAACTCTTGTTTCAAAAAAAAAAAAAAGATGTTAAGAGGGAAGGAGCAGTAGCCATGTGACTTGCCACCACCTTGGCTGATGACCCCATCATGGGACAGAAGCCACCATATGGCTGGCAGCTATGTTTACTAAGGTTAAAGAGAGTGCATGCCATGTGACTTTACCACCATCTTGATTAAGGTGACCATATGGTGTAAATCAACCAAGGCAGCCCATAAAATTTCTTAGTTCTTAGTTCCACTGAGCTCCCTCTTATCATTGTAGTTCTCTCTCTCTCTCTCTCTCTCTCTCTCTCTCTCTCTCTCTTTTTTTCCTTTTCGGTTTTTCGAAACAGGGTCTCTCTGTGTAGCCTTGGCTGTCCTGGACTTGCTTTGTAGACCAGGCTGGCCTCAAACTCACAGCGATCCACCTGCCTCTGCCTCCCAAGTGCTGGGATTAAATGTGTGCGCCACCACGCCTGGCTGTATCTCCTTTTTAAACTAAATAGCCTTTTAGAAAATTTCAGATAAGAAACAATGTACATTTGAAAAATAAGGTATCTTCAATAAATAAGGTTTATAAATACCTAAGTTCTATTCAGGCTAGCAGAAATTGACTTGAAGGTATGTATGCATATGTATATGTCTTTGCTAACTTTGTGAAGCTTTAGCTATCTAAACTAACTTGTATAAGAAAGTATGATATTTTATAAGGGTACACTATAAAAGGACCAGGGAAATAAGGTCCTCAGTCTCTCTGTGGACTGTATTCATAGTTTAAAGTTTTATTTTGCTGCTCAATGATTTTCAATTAAGTCTTCAATCAAGTTTTAAGGCTAAACCATAACAGGGATAAAAATATAAAATCCTAATTTTGTAAAGGCTAATTTTGTAACTTGCTAACTGTTAAAGATAACTAAGACATGCAATTTAATAGTCACCTTATAAATGATCAGATTCCTTAAAGTGCTCAGAACTATGCTTGTAGTCATGTGGACTGCAGCTGTAATTCACTTACAGGGATGAGCTTTATCTAACCTTCTGTATATGCTACCAAGGATGAGCCTGAGGCAAGTGACCAAAAACAAGTAAAGTCTGCTTAAAATCAGGTGTACTACTAGTCTAGATGATGGGCCTCAAACTGCTCAGAGATCCATGAAAAATGGCATTTTAAGATGTTTAATGAAAAAACAGATTATGCTTCTTGCTCACATTTATCCTTCTCAGAGCTCCGATGATTGTTGATGCTGACTATAGACTTCAGTTTAACCGACTCCTGCTCTGTAGAAACCAGGCCCGCCTTTCACTTTCTAGGTCTGCTAGGTCTGCTGAGAAAGACAGATTCACAGACAGCTTACCTTGCTGACAGGCCTCACACTGAAAGAGATAAAGTTTTGGAAATGGTTTCAATGTGAAAGCAAACTCAAGCTATCATGTTGCTATTGCTAACTAAAACTGTGCTTTTTACTATTCCTTATTTAAGGGAATGTGCTTTGCAACGGCTGTTCCAGTAATCAACTTTCTGTGTCTCTTGGCAAACTGGATGAAAAGGAAAATAAAAATGTAAAGTTTATGAAAGTTGTGAGAGTTTAAGAAAATAATTTAAGATATGCAAATAAAAGGTATAAAAGTCTGAGGAAGAGATTTAAGGTATATGAAAAATGAAAAATATGTTTCATATTTTTTCCATCTCACTATGCTATTATTATATTAAGGCTTCAAAACTTCACAGTTTGATCATTAATCAATGGAGATGAGATGAGCTATTATTCCAGCCCAGGCAAACTACTATTACCATAGCCACAAGCTCAAAAATTTAAACTTCCTCTGGTTGTTTTTAAGTATAGACTTAAAAGTGTTTTGCACTGTAGCCAGGTGGTGGTGGCACACCCCTTTAGTCCCAGCACTTGGGAGGCAGAGGCAGGCAGTTCATTGTGAGTTTGAGGCCAGCCTGGTCTACAAGGTTAGTCTAGGGCAGCCAAGGGTACACAGAGAAACCCTGTATTGAAAAACCAAAACAAACAAACAAAACAAAACAAAAAGTGTTTTGCATTGTGCTGAAACCATTTCTGTTCAATCTAGGTATATCTAGCTCTCTGGACAGAGGGAAGAATGTTCGTGTTCTTAACCCAGAACCATCTTTTGAGCCCCTGACTTCGTCTATAGCTCAAAGCGGTAAGTCTGCTCCACCTGTTGGCAGACATGTTAACTGCTTTCCTTACAATGAGGATTTCAGTGCATATCACAACAGTGGTAATGGTCATATATCTAAAACCGTTATCATATATATATGTGTGTGTGTGTGTATATTTTTTTTTTAAACTTAAAAACTCATGAATCCTTCAAGGATTTGTGACTTGGATCTACCCTTCACATATCAAATGGGTTCCAGGTAAATACTCCCATCATGTCAGTCAACGACCTAAGTTCCCCCACCTATTGCTTACCCCTGAGGGAGGGCTCTCTCTTCTCTCTGTCTTGGGATCCCTTCCACAGCCCCAATGGAACGAACCAAAGTCCCAAGTGTATACCCAAGATAAAAGCTTTCCCTTAAGACCTTAACTCTGTTCCTAGTCTACATCATCCGTCCCAGAAGATTTCTAGCCAATTGAAAACTGAAAACTGTTTCAAACATGCCAGCCTCAGGTGGTCCATTGAAATAGGAAAGCCCTGGACTTGCTGAAAGCTGGTGTAAACCCATGCATTTCCTACAAGCTTCAGCATCTGCATTGGGACAGCACTCCAGACTGCTCAGTCTCTGCTTGCCCCAGACGGTCCAGCAGAACCTGGGCGACGAACCAGGTATCCCCTGCCCCTTCCTGGCCTTGGTCCCACGTTCTAAGTTTCTTGGACCCTGACAGTGACATCTCAATTTCAGTTAAGGAACAATTACAGAAGAGAGTATGCCATCCTTTCTCCTCAACAAAAGGCCGGAATGTTGGATCCAAAAGAAACTAGTGCTTGTCTACCAGGAGGAGGCAATTCCCTTCTCTCTGGCAGAAGGGACGAATGGCCACCTCTCGTGCCATGCTGACCTCTGTGCTCCTTCAGGGTGACAAACACCTGCTAAGAGTCAGAGTGGTATAGATCTTGCCGAAAGGGTGACTTAAGATGGGGGCTGGGAACTGAGTAAACGGCTCACTTCATGGTTACCAAATTTTACATGGATGAAGCAGGTGTTTATTTCCCCTGTCTCACTGCTTTGTGTACCCTAATGCTTATTTGTTGATGTCAGTGTCCACCTCCCTGTGTTCCCTCCAGCCAATCAAAGACGAAACAAAACAATACTAAAGATACCAGATGCCCTAAAATCAAATCACCCACATTGACTCATTCACCTAGCGCAAGTGGGTATGTACTGGGCCACTAAACTATAGTTATGCCATCTTATGAAAGGATTCCTAATATATTCATTGCTAAAACTATCTTAGAAAACCTGGTCTCTGATCACTTACACCAGCCATAAATCCCTGCATGCGTTTCTGACCTAAAGGTTATGAATGCTGTCTGCTGACCAACCAGAACCAGAACCCTGTCGGAAGCTCTTTGTCTTGGCCTATGTCCTTCCTCAACCATCTCCTTCTATTGCTTTCTGACGTTACCATGGGACCAAGTATCATAAACTGCCCATTTACATACATAAAACAGAGCCAGCACAGCTAAGATACTAACCTTTAGCCCTACATAAAAGTGAACCAATGATTTGTACTCATTTGATTCCCCAAAGCCAGTGATGAATAAAGCAACTGAGGACCCCATCTTAGATCTGCAGCCAGCCCTGTGAGCACCCCGAGGCAGTTAAGACAAAACCAGGAACTCCAGAAAGGCAAAGACCCAACCAAGATGACCCCTCACACTTGGGGAAACATATTTCCACAAGAATAAAGTGTGCCCTTTGTCTTTAAAAGTGGCCTTCCACTTTTAGCTGGGGCTCAGTCCAAAATCCAGCCATGGGAGGGGCCTGAGGACAGCTGCAGCTGAAATAAAAAAGCATGGCTAATTACAACTGGATAGAGTTGGGAGATGTCTTTGTGTTTTCTAGCTCATCAACATAAGTGCAGCATTTTGTGATTGTGACATAGAATTGCAGATGCTTAAACTTCCAGGTCTCAGGCCCCCATTACCATTTTTATTATTTAGCTGTTACCCAAGGCACCAAGCTTAATGGCGTCATTCTAAATGCTTTGCTCTTCTTTCTTCTCATCCCACGGTCCCAACCCAATCCACTTATATCAACCGCCTGCACTGTGACCAGAGAATCCCTACAGGTTTCCTTGATCTATATCTGAACTAATCCAAACCACTCTCCTCTCACTAGGGCCAGAGTAAGACCAAGACTTATCTTCATCTGTGCTGTTCTGCTTCCTACACGAGCACCCGTTCACATGTTTTAATGGTTAATTGCATGGGTTTACAAAAGATGTATACAAACAAACGAATGGTCTCTCACAAAAGTAAATCTGACACTGAATACCTAATCCTTCCCTCCTGTTCATCAAGTTAGATCTCATAAGTCAAGAATGTAATGAGATTTTTGTTTTGTTTTTTTTATGTGCATTTGTGTTTTGCCTGCATGTATGTCTGTGTGAGGGTGTCAGATCTTAGAGTTACAGACAGTTGTGAGCTGCCGTGTGGGAGCTGGGAATTGAACCTGGGGTCCTTTGGGAGAGCAGTCAGTGCTCTTGGCTGCCAAGCCATCTCTCCAGTCCTTGTAAAGAGAGTATCTAAAAGCGCGAATCAAGCTGGTATTTTTGGATGTGCACTACTTAGAGATGACTCTGACATTCATATTAATTTCAAGCCAATATCATCCTTCAGGAATATGTGCAGGCCACACTATTTTTAATTGCCAAAACAGACATATGTTCAGTCGATACAGTAGGGCGGCTCCCACGGTGAGCTCACTGTTGCTCTGTAGGGCATGGCAGCTAGCACTAACCTTGCCTAGGGTTTCAGTTTCCTTTGGCTCCTAGCCCCAGGAGTTTTTACACAGTACACATTTTCCACATGTAATTACATAATGGAGAGAGAGAGTTGTTATACATGACATTTAATTTTTGACAGTGGGCAAAGGCATGACAGGAGCTACAGGCAAGATCGTTAATCTCCTTGGCTCCCGGCATGTGACACACAGCTACTCATCCCCGGCACGAGCACAGCCTCCTCTGTGCGAACTGGCTTGCCTGCAGAGAGGGAAAGCACATAAAAGGACTGTGTGCACAGACTAGGAGCCTGGACTGCAGTGTGCGTCCACATGGTGCAGAGGTGAACCATAACATGACGAAGTCTGTGTGTTTTGGATTCAATATAATAATCATACACATATGTGTATGTGTATATATATATATATATATATATATATATATATATATATATATACATACATATTGGGAGCAACTATGTAAACTGTGGGTACTTACACATAGTAACTGATGTGCCCTAAAGCTCACAGACGCCAGAAAGTAACAGGTGAACTAATGTGAACAGAGACAAGTGTTAAGCGAAGAAGACATGGAAGTGATCTCATGCACACGCAACATTACAGACTAAGAAACCCAGTTGACTAAAACATGACTTGTAGCACATTTTAACAGCCTTTCCCCCAGTGCTAATCATACCTCATAACCTGTGGCCAGTTCTCATTTTTTATTTTGAAGGGCAACAAATTTGAAGAAGAGTCACCAAGGTATAAAAGCCAGTAATTTTGGTATAATGGAAAGGCTTCAAAAATTAGTAATTTCAACTAAGGCAGGAAATGTTCCTGAAATAGAGTCATCAACTACAGAAAACACAGTTTGTATATATATGCAGTTTCAAAATAACATAACCCAGAACAAGTGATATGGAGTTTAATCACATCATTGGTGATGATTCAAGGGTGAACTTGCTGAAATTTCACAACAAATCAACTTTTAGTTCCCAAATGGGCAAAATCAGGGTTCTTATAGTCTGAAAATGGTAATGCATAATAGCTGAAAGATGTATGTATGTATGTATATATGTGAGTGATGAGCTGGGCAATCATGAGCATAACATGCTGGCCAGTATCTATGATGCACAGCCACTGTGAATACACGGACACCCATCTCCTTCATTACTTACAACGTAAGTACAAATTTGGTCCAACTCCACCACTAATGTTCCAGAGGCCAGAACAGGTGACCTCTGCCCAGTGCGCCAGGGACCAGGAATAGGACACTGCATAGGAAGTGGATGCAAATCTATCAGTGATCTCTGTTTGTTCTATACAGAGCTGACGAGAAACGAACATTTGCTTCAAGTGGTGACACAATTTGATGTTACTTACCAAAGTAAAACTGGTATATTTCACTGACACGGATTCACTGTATTAGATGTTTCTCTGCAATTCCTTATTAAAGGTATTCTGCTCCTTGTTAGTAATAATGTGTGAACCTCATTTGAAAAATAAGCTAATGATGAGGATTTGATTCCTTTAATAACATTTCCAGGAAATGATTTAACATACTTTTTCTTTTCCTGGTGTTTATTCATTCTGATGCGATGAGAGATCCTTCCAGTACAAATTTCCTTTGTGTAACAACTCTCAAAGCTGGGACAGCATAAGAAGTGCTTGTCAGCAAGGCCAACAAGCCAGGTCCCACGGCAGGAAGAACTGACTCTCACTAGTTGTTGTGTGACCTTCACACTTATGCTGTAGAACACAAACCACCTATAATGCCCTCAACACACATGCACAAACACACATATACACTCTCTCACACACACATACACATTCTCTCTCTCTCTCTCTGTGATAAACACCTAACATCCTGAGATTAGACAGAACAGAGAGTGCACTTGCATACCTTTTCCTTTCTGACTTCCTTGCCTCCTTTCTCCCGCCCTCCCAGCTTTCCTGCCACACTCATAGCTGTCCCCACAGCAGTGCACACTGCTGAGCCCACATGGACAGGCAATCATCCCCATTCAGGCCAGGAAACCAACTAAAGCTCGCCCAGCTGTGGTGTAAACAGCTGGGGTCCAAGTCCTGGGACAATGAATCTAGACTTTCCTCTAATTTTCCGCCGGGCTCCGGGGGTAGGCTACTCGGGAGAAGAGTTCCTTCTGTTTGGGCAAATGAAAGCTTAATTCTTTGTCTGCACATAAAACACCAGATACATATCAACTCAGCTCAATAAAGCACCAGGCTCCCCATCCTGACTCAGCTGAAGCTCATTTTCCTGTAACCTTCAAAGTGCATATAACAAGAAATTATACAGAATCATTCCGACAGTTTTTTCCCTCTATAGACCTATTTGTGCGTGCGTGCGTGCGTGCGTGTGCGTGTGTTTGTGTGTCTCTCCCCACTTTTGGCAGTGTTGAGACTAAAATCAAAGACCTCCACATACACACTGGCCAAGCTCTCAACCACCCAGTACCCTGCCAATCCCTTTTTATTTTTCTATAGAAATGGAAAATTCTTTTAAATTTATTAATCTGGGACAATTGTAAGAAGCTGAACTTAGACACAAGAATTTTGAATTACATACATACATATATTTAAATCCACAAAAATTACATGATTTCCACTAGAACTGCTCTGTGATACTTAAGAGAAAAAGAGAGAGTTATTAAATACCATATTCTGTCCATCAGATGCCAGGCATTATACAATTTAATGATCTTCAAGAACAGTACATGCTGTATGATCCAAATGTTTGTGTCCCCAAGCTTATATGCTAAAACGTAACCACTAAGGCAGCAGTGCTAGTCGGGGCCCTTCTGGGGGAGAGTTGCTCATGTCTTGGGCGTCTTGCTCTATGGAAACAGGCAGAAGGAGGCTGCACTGACATGAACAGGACAGGAGACAGGAAGCAGCCCTCACCAGCCACCAGACCTGCCGGCGCCTCGGCCACAGCCCTCAGGATTGAAGAAAGAACCTCTGTAGTTTATAAGCCACCCACTTTACAGTATTAATTTTAATAACAGCCTTAAAGGAACACAACAGTTTCTCATCAGATTAAACCATTTCAATGTACATTGATAACTTCTAAATTGCTTAACATCACCTTAGTAAATGAACACTCAGCAGCCTCCTGCATCTTGCACACACCATTAACTCAGTAAGTAAATTCTCACTTGATTCACTCTGCTTTAACAAACAAATCAAAACAAAAATCAACTGACAAACAAAACCTTGAAACTATCATAAGCGAGCCAACAGGTCCTCACAGCTTTTGAGACTCTACACAGCTCTGTCTCCTATGGTCAGCTTCACAGTGATTCATGTTTCTCTGGTGAAAGGTTCTGACTCCCAAACACTGTGCTGCATTAAATTATTTCCTTTGACCTAAGTCCATTTCCTTTCTGCTCCTTTGAAACAGAAGGCCGAGAACTGGCAGTTAAGGCCCAGCAACACTGAAACAGTAACAGCGTGGTTAGCAACAGCAGTCGGAACTGTGGCCAACATGCTTTTGTTTGCTGCTATAATAAAATGCAGATACAAATGCATATGTAACACACATAAAATAAAACACCAAAGGCTGGGTAGCTTATAAAGAAAAGACATTTGTTCAGCTCGAGGCTTTCTTTTTAATTGAAAGGTATTTTTTCATACAATATACTTTGATTACATTTTCTCTTTCCTCAATTACTTCCAGATTCTCCCTATGCACCCAAAACTTATGTTTGTTTTCTCTTTTAAAAAACAAACAAATATATACAAAAGCCAAGAAAAAGTATCCCCTAATAGAAAATCAAAATAAGCAAAAGATCAATAAGACAAAAAAATGCTAAAACAGAGCAAAATTTAACAAGAAGTCTAGAGAAATACATTGAGGTCGTTTTGTGTTGGTGAGCTACCCCTGGGCATGGATGGGATCTGCCCTGCAGTGTGGTTAATACACTCAATAATACTCTACTAGAGAACACTGATCCTCCCTCTGCCAGTGGGTACCAATCGCAGGCAGCTCCTTGGTTAGGGGTGGGAGCACATGCCCCTTTGCTGTTCTCAGTGCGGGGACCCCATCTGGCTTGAACCTGCGCTTGCTACCAGTCACTCTGGGTTCACATGTGCATCAGTCTTGTGTTTAGAAGACGCTGCTTCCCTGGAGTCATCCATCATCTAGTTCTTATAACCTTTCTGGCTCTTCTTCCACATGGATGCTGAGTCCTGAGGGGTAGGGTTTTGATGAGCGCATCCCATTTATAACAGAGTGCTCCAAAGTCCTGCGCTCCCTGCACATTGCCCAATGTGTGGGTCCTTATGTTAGCTCCCATCTACTGCAAGAAGCTGGTTCTCTGATGAGGGCTGGCTCATGCCTTTAAAGGCTGAACACCCAAACCCCATCAGACAAGCTGTGGTGAAGGCCTGTAAATGGTGACATTCTGTGACAGTTTGTAAGACACGGGGAGGCAACATGGAAAGACACAGAGGGTGATGCTGGGATTAGGCTCAGTTGTTTTCTTTGTTTCAGTCTCTTTGCGGTGCTGGAGACAGAACTGAGAGCCTCATGCATGGTGGGCAAGCGCTCTGCAAAGCTGCCACTCTATCCCAAGCTCCTGTCCCCTGAAAGGCAGTTCTGCTTGGGCCAACTCTCTAGCCAGAAGCTTATATTGTTATAAGAAACCAGCTTCAAAAAAAAAAAAAAAAAAAAAAAAAAAAAAAAAAGAAACCAGCTTCAAGAAAACTAACTCTAATCCATGCGAAGTGTCCTAATGTTTTAAGGGCAATGGCCAGGGACTCACAAACTTTTAAGCCCCTCTCACAGGTCACACTATTTATATGATCACACTGAAAACCAAGCCTTCCAACATATGAAGAGGACACTGGAACAATTTCAAAACCACAGCAGGCATACACACATGTGTATAATTCTCAAAGCTCTCAAGCATGTCTCCAAGCATGACCCTATGACCTGTGTGGATTTCTTTGAACGGACAGCGCAGCCTTTTCAGTGACTTAACTGGCTGCAAATGTGCTCAAGGTACAATCCTTTGAAGCACCTAACAACTGGAAGAGCAAAGACACCCCAACGAGAGCTCTGCCCAGTAAGCCTCAGGAGGAGGCAGCGCATACACAGCCACCCACAACAAGATCTCCTCCGCCTCTGCAATCCAGAGCTAAGAAACTAGACGGTAGGAGAAAAGGATGCAGCTGGAGGGCTGCATCAGGAGAGAGCACAAGGTCACGTGGGAAGGATGCTCAGCTGCATCACAGCCCAACCTGCTAACAGAACTAACCACCCCACCCCCACCCCCCGGTGCCAGGGCTCCCAGCAATGACAGGGCTCACGGGTGGTAATTAGCAAGAAAGGAAATTGATAATCGTTTTCACAACAGGAAGGCACTGAATATCCTTTTGGCTCTTACTGTATGCTTCTCAGTATGCTGGTCACATGATTTGCGTGTTTTCCAGGGCTGTGGATGAAACCCAGGCCATGAGTATTCTAGACAAGTGCTCTACCACCGAGCTGCACCCCCAGCCCATAGTGATTATTCAAAATTTGAAAAACAATTGGTTTATTTATGTGTACAAGAGTTTTGTCTGCATGTATGTGTGCATGTGCACACCAGGTGCCCATGGATATCAGGAAAAGGGCATTGGATTTGCTGGAGCTAAAGTTACAGGTGGCATGAGGCACCACCTGTGCCTGGGAATTGAACCTGGGTCCTCTGCAAGATCAGCCAGGGCTTTTAACCACTGAGTCATCTTCACAGCCCATCACTGAAAAAAATCCGAAACAAAACAATGAAAGGAGATGTGGTGTCCATTTTAAAAACGGAAATGGAAGCACAGGGGAAAAGAAATCCAGAAATATTTAACAAGCATGGTTCCTTACACTACCTAGTAACCTAATGCCATTCCAGTTAAAGAAAAGAGGCATAAGTAAGCTTAGCTGCTGCTGATACAGATCCCTGGCCTCAGATGTACGGACTCCCAACTCTTACTGGCAAGCCCTGTCGGACTCAGTCGGCTGGTGGGCCAAGTGGAGGATCCTGAGCACCAGATCTGATTCACCCAGGCTACATCTCTTACCAGCACTCTTGTTCTTAACGACAACATCTCATGCAGCTCAGGCTGCCCCCCACTCTCCACATACACAATAGTGACCTTGAACTTCTGCCCCCCTCCCACTCCTGCTGATGCAGGGATTACAGGTGCACACTTCCTGGTGCTGGGGATGAAGACAGGATGCGGCACATCCCAGTGAGTGCTCTACCACTTCCACATGCCCACAGCCCTCACCAGCAGTCCTCCACTTTTCTGGGTTCTCTAACTGTTTGCTGTTTCATGAAGACAATAATGAGTCAGTAAATATGCAGCTATGGGACAGTTAGTGAGAGAGCCCCATTCTATCTCTACAAATGTAAGCATGCAGACACTTCACTGATAACAATAAACTCAATTACCAATTCCATCATGTGAAACATGGAAAAACAAGAAAAATCCTGGAGTTGAAACAGTCCACAGTTTTCTTAAGGCAACAGAAAAGGAAAGTGTTTTTAAATATAGTGGCTTCATTAGACAAAGCAAAAATAAAATATCAATGCCGATAATGGTGTCAGAAGAGCAGAATGTACAATTTAGCTTACCTGATGAAGACCAGTTTGACCCTGGTTGGGGCGGTCTTAATGATGGCAGATGCGTTTTGATGACTTCTTCCATAAATGATCTGATTGTTTATCTGTTTGGGAAAAAAATAAAATACACTTGTAAAAATACAACCTGTATATTTATGCAATGAATAAATATATGCATATAAAAGTATGCATGTCAGCAGTTGGAGTTACACAGTAAGCCTTGACTGTTATGTGTGTGTAGAATTTGTTAGTGGTCAAAGTCACTATCCTTTGCACTAGAGATCCACAGGGTGATTCTAAGTAACTGCGAAAAGTCTCCTAAATTCAGCTGTGGCAACTGTGGCTAATAAAAGACTAAATGCCTTAACCCTGTTGCTAAATGTCACGAGAACAGTAGCTGAGCTCAATGCAAAGTTTTATGACAGATATTTCACTATGGCTTTTCCCGATTCCCAAGAGTGTAGAAAATAGCCCCAGCTACAGTATATACAGAGCTCTGCAAGGCCCATTACACATGGTGCTGCAGTGCGTAAGAGTTATTCCATAGAATAAATTTCATTACCCAGGAGATAAATATTATATATCTGTCTTAAGTTGGATTTTAGATAAACTAATTACATAGGACATCTTACTGTAGACATCCAACGAGTCCTCTGCTCATGTCCAAGATGCACTGGGATTATGATTTGACTAGAGTCACCTAAATATCATAAAACAGTAGACCTTAACTGTTTTTAGCTCAGATCTTCCCACCGATATATTATGATAATAGCTATAATTATTCTCTTATACCATTCATTCAATTTTGTTTGATAAGTAGCTGACGAGCTGTACCTTACGTTATCCCTATGTGGCTGTGGCCCTGATAACTTCTGCCATCTTAGGGATGGGTCAGTACATTCAGCAATACTCAGGGATGAGTCCTTTGAAATCAGTGCTTAGTGGGGTGTGGTGGAACACTCCTGTAATCCCAGCATTTGGGAGGCAGAGGCAGGTGGATCGCTGTGAGTTCCAGGCCAGCCTGGTCTACAAAGCTAGTCTAGGACAGTCACGGCTACACAGAGAAACCCTGTCTCAAAAAACAAACAAACAAACAAACAACAAACAAAACAAACAAAGAAATCGGTGCTTAATCCACCTTGATGTCTCTGTAATGTTGTTAGAAACATTGCTTCATCACAGGGGCTATAATGAGAAAGTAAAAGGAAATAAACACTTTAAAAGACGGGAGGGAAGCAGAGCACTCTTAACTCTTAAAAGCCAGACCTTCCTCAGGCCTGAGGAGGGGCAGCCACAGCTAGGTGGCCTTTCCCATGCCTGAGGAGGGGCAGCCACAGCTAGGTGGCCTTTCCCATGCCTGAGGAGGGGCAGCCACAGCTAGGTGACCTTTCCCATGCCTGAGGAGGGGCAGCCACAGCTAGGTGGCCTTTCCCATGCCTGAGGAGGGGCAGCCACAGCTAGGTGGCCTTTCCCATGCCTGAGGAGGGGCAGCCACAGCTAGGTGGCCTTTCCCATGCCTGAGGAGGGGCAGCCACAGCTAGGTGGCCTTTCCCAGGCCTGAGGAGGGGCAGCCACAGCTCAGTGGCCTTTCCCATGCCTGAGGAGGGGCAGCCATGTCCATCTGGCTGCAGCTTCACTCTGCCTCTTATTCTGTCAGGTTTTTTCTTGTTCTTTACCAGGATCATTAGCCTCAGAGGAACGCACAGCCACCCACACTGCCAGTTATCTGCTGCTTGCTTTCCCGCACGTGAAGGGAATTCACACAGCTGCTGAAAGCTGTCTTGAGAACCGTAAGGAGAAAGGCTGTTCATGGGTGGCGCTCTTGACATCTGAAGGAACTTTCTGCCCATTTATTCAGACACTCATCTTTTCTGCTGTTAAACTTTAATAGTCATGCTTGACCCCAGATTTCCAATATTAACACATGGATACAGATGCACTCATAGTTTCATGGCTTTATTTCTCATACACACAGAAATGCACATGCATAGACACAGTCAGAGACAGAAAGACGCGGTCTCCTTCCTGTCCCCTCTGCTTCCCTGCTTGTCCTTCTTGGTGCTGGAGATCACACATGGGCCCTTTCACACACTAAAAATGCACCCCTCAGCACACAGGGGACACCAACCTAAATAACATCTTCTTCAACTTGGTCACCAGGCAAAGGTTCTGAGAGTGATGTGAAAAGCTCTGGTAGAACGGTGCCACGGTTGCTGTGGCTGCAGCAGCTGTGGCCTTGACCGCTGGGGCAGCTGCTCACTGGCGATGCTTACGCAGTGGAGAGCTGGGACCAGAGCAAGCAACTCAAACCACAGGAGAACCTGCCGTTACTAGATTAAATCTAAAAGGAAAACTGAGACCTCTCTACACACACACACACACACACACACACACACACACACACACACACACACACACACACATCCTCTCATAGTAGAGGGACTCTCTCTCTCTTCTTGTCTCCTTCTTCCCTCTGTTGAGCAGAGGCTCCTGGTATAGCCCAGGCTGGCTTCAAACTCAAAATCCTCCCGCATCAGTCCTGCTGGTGCTGCAATTACAGGAATGAACTGCCACACTCAATTGTGTCTTGTTATGATACAATCCCATTGATTAGTGTTCCAATTTCCACCATGATTGTATGCAGATGAGAGAGAGAGAGAGAGAGAGAGAGAGAGAGAGAGAGAGAGAGAGAGAGAGGGAGAGAGAACATGTGTATAGAGGTCAGAGAACAGCTTGTGAGAGTCTGTTCTCACTTCTACCGCATGGGTCCCCAGTGTGAAACTCACATCTTCAGGTTTGGCTGCAAGGACTCACAAGCCATTTTTAAAGCCAGAAAGGCTTTGTTGTAACCTTTTTAGTTGTGTGAGTGTGAATATGTGTGTGTGTGTGTATCAGTGAGTGAGTGTGTGTGTGTGTGTGTGTGTGTGTGTGTGTGTGTGTGTGAGAGAGAGACCTCAGCCACTTCAGCATTTGTTATAGCCACCTAAAGTGACAAAGGCAATTGCTTGAACTAATTTCTGTTCTTTGAAACTGAATTCTCTTCACTGATACAGTTTCTTGTCATTCTAAATATCTACGTTCTTTAACTCTCTTTGCAGTCTCAGAGTCTGCGGCTCTCAGAGGTTAAGAATGTTGTTGCCTTGGTACACACACACACAAGAAAAAGGAAGCAGACTTTCTGTCTGCAGGAGATTTCCATGATGATGATGATGATGATGATGATGATGATGATGATGATGGGATTGAATCTAGGACCTCACAATGCCAGATAGATGCTCTACCATTCAGCCATATCCCCAGCCCAATCTTTCTCTGTGCCTACCTGCTTGTCTGTCTACATCCATATCTCTCTCTCTCTCTCTCTCTCTCTCTCTCTCTCTCTCTCTCTCTCTCTCTCTCTCTCCCTGTCTTCTATCATCTAATCATTTATTTAGAGACAAGGCCTCACTATGTAGCCTAGGCTGGCTTGGCCAGTGTGATGCCCCTGCCTCAGCCTTCTGAGCACTGCAGTCAGAGGTGCCTATTACCACTCCAGTGCTGTCTATGTGCCAGACCAGCCATTCTGGTTTTCTGAGTTGCTGTTGGATTCCTCTTTTTACAACTGACATCAGGGGACTTCTGTGACTCTCTAGATATGAATTTCTGTCTCAGATCTTGACCCTTGGTCCCAGAAAAGCAACAACAGGTATATTTATATGAGCTAATTTTCTCCCAGGCTCTGAAATTCAAATCTCATTTAGGAACAAATTATAGCAACTCTGCACTCCAAGGCCCCAGACAACAACCACGCCTGCATTTCCAAGCTGGTGAGTCATCCTGCAGGGTTCCAGCCACCTGATCTGCCCCTCAGGGTTTGCCTTCGGCCTCTATAGTGAGAAAGAGCAAAACCTTAATGTGAGGGCAGTCCTGAGCTGCCCAGGCTGGGATCATTGGTTGCAGGGCAGCCCTGAGCTGCCAGGCTGGGGTAATTGGTTGCAGGGCAGCCCTGAGCTGCCAGGCTGGCGTAATTGGTTGCAGGGTAGCCCTGAGCTGCCAGGCTGGGATCATTGGTTGCAGGGCAGCCCTGAGCTGACCAGGCTGGGATCATTGGTTGCAGGGCAGCCCTGAGCTGCCAGGCTGGGGTAATTGGTTGCAGGGCAGCCCTGAGCTGCCAGGCTGGGATCATTGGTTGCAGGGCAGCCCTGAGCTGCCAGGCTGGGGTAATTGGTTGCAGGGCAGCCCTGAGCTGCCAGGCTGGGGTAATTGGTTGCAGGGCAGCCCTGAGCTGCCAGGCTGGGGTAATTGGTTGCAGGGCAGCCCTGAGCTGCCAGGCTGGGATCATTGGTTGCAGGGCAGCCCTGAGCTGCCAGGCTGGGGTAATTGGTTGCAGGGCAGCCCTGAGCTGCCAGGCTGGGGTAATTGGTTGCAGGGCAGCCCTGAGCTGCCAGGCTGGGATCATTGGTTGCAGGGCAGCCCTGAGCTAACCAGGCTGGGGTTGCAGCTCTGTGGTTTCAGCAGAAGCAGAATTGGGGTTAATCCAGTGCAGATTCAGCAAAAGTAAATGGACATAAATCCTTTTCTGGCGCTGCATAAACTTTTACTTTAAAGGCCTTTAATGAGATTTGTTTTTAATCAACTTAATTATGCAAAAATATTAAAGAGATAAGTTTTCAACTACTCCTAATTTTTCATAGTTTATCTGAATAGGAATATAAATATATGCTGAAAAGCAGCTCAATTAAATCTACTCAAATGACTTATCAAGTTTAAAGTAAAAGTTAATTAACTTAAGCTAGGGTTGAACATATTAATTATACTAAATTAATATTTAGTTCAAGTAACAGATTTTCCCAAGGCTTGAACATCATATCATAATTTATTATACTTAATACTCTCCCTCCCATGCTTTCTTTTTTAAAGCAAAATGACGTATTATACAAACTGTAAACTATTATTAGGGAGCTGACCTGAAATTCACACTACATGAGTGACTGATAATGGAATCTGAGTCCTTCCCCCATCTGTACCTGGGAGCACCTTCTGAATGTCCTACTTCTAAGGTATTAGAACCTATACTTTGACTTTTAAAACAATGTTTACTGAATATAAATCACATGGAAAAAGTCAACGCATTGTATTTATAACCATCAGCCCTTTTGATTTTTTGATAGTGAAGCTCAAACCCAGTGCCTGGAATACGCTAGGTAAGCACTCAACCAGCAAAGAACATTCCAGATCTTTAAAACTTTATTTTGAGATGGAGTCTTAATAAACTGCCTCAGATTACAAATATGCACCACCCTGCCCAGCTGCCAGCCAACTCTTGATCAAATAATTCCATTTCTACCAATTTATCCTAAAAAGGTTAAAAACAGGTATTAAAATGTCAGCATAGCTATACTTTCAGTTAAGAAAGAGCAGGGACGTTGCAGGTTTGCTGATCGCTCACCATGACAACACGGAAGACAAGCTCTGTAAAAAAGAACTGATGAAGATGACACGTCTGGGATGTGCGGTCATAAATGATTGCAGCACTGAGTGGAAATGTAGCAGACATCACGTAACCACTGTTAAGAGAGAAGTTTCTGGCTGGGTGTGGTGGTGCCTTTAATCCCAGCACTCGGGAGGCAGAGGCTCCCGAGTTTGAGGCCAGCTGGTCTACAAAGTGAGTCCAGGACAGCCAGGGCTACACAGAGAAACCCTGTCTCAAAAAACAAAAAACAAAAAACAAAAACAAAAAAAAAAAAAGACAAAAAAAAAAAAAAAGATAGAAATTTCTGCATGGGTTTAAAGAACTATCTGTAGCAGTTGGGCTCTGTGGTGAGTTTTCTGCATCAGTATTTTAAAACACTTTTATCACATTTTATTTATTTTGTGTGTACACACACGCATACATGTACATCTGTCATGACATGAATAGGAGGCAGTAATGTAGTCTTCTCCCTCACCACGGGCTTTGGGGATCAAGTTCAGGTCATCAAGTTCGCCCAGCAAGTGCTTTTCCCACTGGTCACCTGTGTGACAGTGTATGCTGTGGTCACAGCATGGGGACGCTGATGCAGGTTTGCAGGTTAGAAGTTAGCCTGGGCTACACTGTGACATCTGTCTATAAAACACAGCTTTGTGCTGGGTGGTGGTAGCGCACGCATTTAATCCTAGCACCTGGAAGGCAGAAGCAAGTAGATCTCTGTGAGTTCGAGGCCAGCCTGGTCTACAAAGCAAGCCCAGGACAGTCAAGGCTACACAGAGAAACCCTGTCTTGAAAAACCAAAACCAACCAAACAAAAACAAAAAACCTCCCCCCCAATAAAAACAAAACATAAAACACAGCTTTGTAATATAATCAATAAATACGTTAGAAAAAAATCCATTTTTTTCCGAAGAAGGAGAAGGAGGAGGAGGAGGAGAAGAAGAAGAAAAGGAAAGGAAATGGAGGGTGTCCTATTACTATCATATAACAGGAGAGGATAAATAAATAGTGTAATTTACTTGTTACCATGAGTTGCTATTAATTCTGCAGAAATAGTATGTGTCCCAAGGCATTTAAGCTACTCCACCATAACTCTCAAGGGCATGTGTCTTTTTGTGTTTGTACATGTTCACGTGCACTTGTGCATGTGAGGACATTTGGTGGCCAGAGGTCTACCTGGGTTGTCCAGTTGTGTTTTATGATTTTGTTAGTGTGTGGGTGTGCATGTGTGCATGTGTGTGTGCTTGCACATGCCACGAGGTGCCAGGAACATTGTATTTCTTGGAGCTGGAGTTACAGATAGTTGTGACCTGTGCGATGTGGTTGTTGGGAATCAAACTCTCGTCCCCAAGAAGAGCGAGCACTCACTCTTGATCTACCTCTCCAGCTCCACACCTTGTTTTTAGAGACAGTCTCTCACTAGGACCCGGGCTCTCTCAGTAGGCTAAGCTGGTTGGCCAGTGAGGCCAGGGATCTGTCCTCTGTCTCCACTTTCTCAGTACTGCAGCTACAGGGCTTGCCACTGCGACTGACTTCTTACATGGCGTTGGGGACCATACTTAGGTCCTCATGCGTAACTCTCCATGCTATTCTTAGCCAGGTGAGCAGACAGGACTCAGGTGCATAGTGACCTGGACCCACTTTACCAGGTGCAGTAACATAGGCAAGTGATCTGTGTGAGCCTGAGGCCAGCCTGGTGGTGTACACAACAAGGTACAGGCCTGCCAGAACACATAGTGACAGTCAGTCTCAAAACAACCAAAACCAACAAGGCAAACTAAGAAGATCAGGGTGTGCTGCGCTACGCTGGCAATGCTTCGGCGGTGGCTTCCTTCTTTCTCACCATAGCTGACCTGATTACAGATCTACCCCAGTTCTCAGTGATGTATTTTCCTCTTGTGTTCAAAATGCTTTACATGTCCCTTTACAGTCACAGTCAAATCCTCGATCACCAGGACTCTCCTAACTCTCCTCCTCGGAGATCCAGCTTCTCGCTTTTTAAGAAGTGTTCGTTTTACTGTCATTGTGTGCATGGTTATGTGTTTCCGTATATGGTCACCCTCGCTGGTGCGTATATGTTCCACGTGTGGAGATCAAAACACAACCTGCAGGAGCAGCTTCTCTCCTCCCACCGTGGATTTGGGGAACTCTGGCGGTAAGCCGTGCACAGCAAGCACTTGTACCCACTGAGCCATCTCGCTGGCCTCAGTTCCTCCTTCCAACAGTCACCTTATTAAAAACCTGTCTGCAGAGGCACGATGCCATCCTCCACGCCTAAGGACACTCAGCACATACCTCACACAGTCTAGCACTGCCCTGGCACAGGCAGCAGACAGCAGGGCCTAGGTAGATGTAACGAGGACGCGGAGCCTCATAAGCTCACTGTCTTAGGAAAGAGTTTAAAGTTACGCGCAGGGATGCTGCCAGGACGCAGGCTCAAGTCTCCAGATTCCGACGCCTCAAGTAAGTCTGGGGCCACTGGAACATGTAACAAGGGTACTCAGGAGGCGTCAGGGAGCATTCGAGGCATCTCTTAATCCTCAGTGTAATCAGCCACACGTGTCCCAACCCCAACAACTACCAACCCACGCAAGAAACCTCACCACCCCCCAGTTCTCCTTCCGTTCTCTGCATGGCAAAGGCGGAAGAAATTTCAGGCTCTAAGCACTCACCCACCCCTCACTCTTGCTCCTGGAGGCAACTCTAGTCACCAAAAGTAAAACAAAACGTACCAGGCAGCGAAGGGGGACTTGCTGGGACAGGAAAAGGAGTCATGAGGAGGAGACAGGAGAGGGTAATAAGGATGAATGTGACCGAAACCCCTTACATATGTGCAGGCAACCGTCACAACGGAGTCCATGCCTGTGTCATCCAGGATGTGCTAATGACGCTTTTAGAAACCTACTCATCAGAGAATAGCAGTACTCTCATACTTCCTTATGCTAATTTGTCCGACATCTATACCTAGCGTCTATTAGGCTGGCTAAAACTGGTAATATCCACACTTACCAGCTTGAAAGGTAAGCATAGTGTTCCTACCATACAGTGGGCACCCACAACCCCATACACAGTTTTGCTTTCTAAGGTTTCAGATCAAGTGTGGTATGAAGGTATTTGATGAAAAATTCCAGAAATAATTCCTACTTTTAAAAAATTAGTTTTTGGAGCTGGCGGTGTTGGCATATATATCCCTTCAATCCCAGCCTCGGGAGGCAGAGGGAGGCAGGTCTCTGAGCTGACGGCCAGCCTGGCTTCCACAGCAAGTTCCAGGACAGCCAGGGCTACAGAGTGAAACATATCTTGGAAAACATAACACAACAACACAACAAAATGGTTTTGAAATCTGCGTACAAAGCTGCCGTTCTCACGCAGGCCACGTCTTTGTTGACCCAGTCCTTCCCCACAGGCATCATCCTCCCTTTCCACAGCTCACAATTTGGGTTCTGTATCATTTCTACTCCAACCCACTCCAGCCTTTGGTCCAGGGGTCCACACACTGCACACACCTGCTGCCAGCTACTCCAGCCTTTGGTCCAGGGGTCCACACACTGCACACACCTGCTGCCAGCTACTCCAGCCTTTGGTCCAGGGGTCCACACACTGCACACACCTGCTGCCAGCTACTCCGTTATCAGGTCAAACATTCTCTGACAGATATGCTTTACTTGTTAACTGCCGCAAGCCATAAAACATTAAGCTGGTGACTCAGATACCCCAATGAGAGTCATAATATGACCCCTTTAGGAGGAAACACAATAATACCCTCGCACAGCAAACTCATTTGACCTTTTATTCGAGTGCTTTTGTCTAATTGCTATACATGGAGTTACTGTTAATATCGCCCTCTGCTTATTTATAAACTCAGTTTTGTCATGGGTATATACATACCAGGGGAAATCTAGCACAAGCTGGGTATTAGGACTTATGCCTACAATCCCAGGTCATGAGGCTAATGCAGGAAAACTGACCTAAGTTTAAAGCCACCTTGAGCTACTTAGTGAGTTCTAGGTCAGCCTCAACTAGAAAGTGAGAACTTGTCTAAAAACAATGCTAACAATAATGATGACAGTGATGTTATGAAAAGTCAGTGCTGCCCACCCCTGATGTCAGGAGTCTAGGACGAGTCTCGACATGATCATCTGGGGTGGGGGTCGCACTGCACGGTTAGCCAAGTGTAAGTTCCCACTGTGTAAATGGGCAAAGCCCACAAATGGACGGTGTGCACGGCCAGTGGAACACCTTCCAGAACACCCTCAATGCACCTCAGTGTAATCACTGAGACAGCAAGGGAGGAAGAAGCTGAACAAAGGAGGGATGGAAAAGCAGAGCACAGTCACCACCAGGCACGTCACACACCGGGAGGAGAAGTGCAGAAACCCAGGCAAGGGAGCCAGAGCTTCCAAGCCGCACATTTCTTCCCCAACACCTGGTTCTTGTGTTTCAGTTTCCCTTAATGATGTTGGTTTCTTCCACTCTTGATATTTAATTTTCACTGCCAACTTGGCTGGATTCTGAATCACCTAGGAGACACCTGAGGGCTTATTTCCAGAGAGCTGTAATGAGGAAGGAAGGGTACACTCTGCACGTGTCTGGAACCATCCCACAGAGCTAGAGTCCTGGACCAAAAGGAAACGAAGGGGAGACGAAAAGATAATCTAAGCACTAGCCGTCACCTCTCTGCTTCCTGGTTAAGGAGACATGTGACCAGCCACCTCGCGTTCCTGTCTTAATGTCCCTGCTGTGAGGGACTATGTTCGTTTATGCCATAAACCAAAAGGGCCCTTCCTTCCTTGAGTTACTTTTGTAAGGTATTTTGTCATAGCAATGAGAAAAAATAACTAATATGCTTTCATTTTTACTGTGTTTTCTCTCTACAGTCTTAGGATAATTTGGCTTAGGCAGGGCGTGGTGGCGCACGCCTTTAATCCCAGCACTCGGGAGGCAGAGGCAGGTGGATAGCTGTGAGTTCTAGGCCAGCCTGGTCTACAAAGAGAGTCCAGGACAGCCAAGGCTACACAAAGAAACCCCGTCTCGCAAAACCAAAAAAAAAAAAAAAAAGTTAATTTGGCTCGCTACAGAGAGCAGAGAGCGTCTGTGAGAGCAAGAATGAGGGCTGCAGCCACAAGAAGCAAATGACTGTCATTCCTTCTGAAGATGGTAAGAGTAGAGCCTTCAGCCAAAATATCCCAGTGATACACAGACAATGAGGTGCAAGGAAATAATTCAAAATTCCTCCCGTAGCAGGCTGCAGTCAGAGACAGAAGTGGCAAAAATAGAACTAGTGGCCTCACAGCCAGAGGGAACCAGGACACTCAACGTGAGCGAGGTTTCACACAACACTTTCTATGCCTGAAAATAAACCCCGAGTCTACAGCAGAAACCAGGGCAAGGTCTTCAGTGACAGGCTCAGGAGCTCACATGCTGGGCCACCAGTTCAAGGGAGGGTTGCCCTCCTTCTTTGGTTCTTAATAGATGAGCATGATTTCATCGATTACTTTCGTCTCTTGATGAGCTTAGAGTGGTATCACATTTTAGGAAAATGAATAATATAGTATGAAGTTGCAATCTGAGAAACTGAGGCAGAATAGAAACGCAGAGAAGTTCAAGGATCATGGGAAGGAAAAGGCACCTTCTACCTGGGCCTGGTTGAGATGAGAATTTTGACATAACCAACAAATTTGGCACAAAGAGTACCTACATAGACAGGCTGGGTGTGACAGTGCACACCTTTAATCCCAGCACCAGGGGAGCAGAGGCAGGTAGATCTCGGTGAGTTTGAGGCTAGCCTGGCTCATACTCAGTCTAAAAGAAAACAAAATATGTATGTAGAGACAATATTTCCATTTTATAGAGGTATTTAAAATAAGAAAGTTCCAATAGGAACCAACCGTGCTTAAGACCTAAGTGCTTGGGACCTTTGAGTTTAACCTTATTTTTCCCCAAGCTGTAAACTTATGTATTTCTAAAAGTTATACAAACAAGATTATAAACGTTGTTTACTTGTCTTAATCTTCTTGTGACCTATTAGATATTCTTTTGAGTTTTCAAAAAAAAAAAAAAAAAGAAAAGAAAAAGAAAAAAAGAAAAAGGGAGGGTTATTAAACAAAGAAAGTAACTTTAGAAGCTACCAAAATAATATATATGGCTAATGCTAGGCTAAGCATGATACTACAAAGTCCACACCCGTGTCTTTGGTGTGAGGCGGCTCATTCTCTCTCCCTCATTGACTCTGTTTAAGTGGTTGCTCTCTGAAGTATCCACTGAGGCGGGGTCTCTCAGCTGAACAGCACAGCCAGTCTGCTTAGCTAGCCTGCTCTAGGGATGCTCTGCCCACTCAATGCTGCAATTACAAGAAGAGCCCCAAGCCCAACCAGCAATTACATGGGTGTTAGGGATCCAAACCACAGCCCTCATGCATTTTACCCATGGAGTCATGTCCCCAGCCCCTAAATAAACAGCTTTGCTCCAAACTGACTTGGCCTGTGTGGGCATAGTGCTCTTGTTGACTGGGTACAGTTTACCCTTGTTCATTCAATGTTGATTTCTCCAAAGTATCTTCTGTTTCAACTTTATGTAAACATGTCACCATTTGTTCTCTGTGTTGTCAATAAAAACAAACTAGCCAAGGCTGAGCAATAACTGAAAATAGGGTGGGACACCCTGATCCAGTGAGGGGAGGAGCCAGAGAAAGAAGGAGAGGTTGGAGCCAGGAGGAGAGACGGGGAAACATCAAGGGAAATGAACCAGGCCTAGGAGATGATTTAAAAGCAAGTTTAATGTAGGATATCTGAATGGGGAGATATTATACTAGTAATTATTAAGCAGCATTGTGCTGTAGGCTAATTAAATAGATCCTGGTCTTTCTGTGTGGTTATTTGGGAATAAAGCTGGTCAAGAAGTAACCACTAATTTCATTAACTATCAATATTGATTTAATAATTCAATATTAAATATTAATAATCACTCAACATCCTGAAATACTTTTCTGCAGTGGAGTCAAGGGTCTCACCTTCATCTAGGTGAGGCTCTCTGAAAGAACTCAGGTGAGTACAGGTAATAGCTGTGTCTTTCACTCCAGTACAAACCTCTACTGGATACATTAACCTGTCCTGAATTAACTGCATCTACCTACACCTGCTACATTACTTTTCTCACTCTTATGAAAAATACTGACATATGAAAAAATTGTCTGAAAAAAGCAATTTAAAGGGGAAAGGATTTATTCTGGCTGACAACATCCATTTTGTTTTAGGGAAAAGTACATTAGCAGGCAGGGAAAGCATTGTAGCAGGAGGCACCTCACACTCAGAAAGAGGGGGCGGGCTATAAAGCCTCAAGGCCCATGCCCAGTGACCCACTTCTTCCACAGAGGGTCTACTTGTTTGTTTGTAAAGACAAAGTCTTAACATGTAGCCGTGGCTGTCCTGGAACACTGTAAAACAGGCTGAACTCAAAGTCTGAGATCTACTTGTCTCTGCTGCCCAAGTTCTGGGATCAAAGGTGTGAGCCACCATGTCCAGATGAGGCTACACTTCTTTTATCTTGTTTTGTTTTGTTTGGTTTTTTTGAGACAAGGCTTCTCTGTAGCCTTAGCTGTCCTGGACTCACTTTGTAGAACTCACAGAGATGTGCATGCCTCTGCCTCCCAGAATGCTGGGATTAAAGGCGTGTGCCACCATGTCTGGCGAGGCTGCACTTCTTAAATGTCCCACAACCTTCCCAAATCATGCCACTAGCTGGGGATCAATTGTTTAAATAAATGAACATATAAGGGACAATTCCTTTTCAAACTATAGCAACCACTTCCCAAAATTATAAGAATTTAATATAGAACTATGCAAAATCCAAGTGTAAGAGTCAGGAAAGCCTGCCCCCTGCCCATTCCTGCCCCGCCCACTCCTGCCCCGCCCACTCCTGCCCCAGTCCTCCTGCCTGCTGGACCAAATTCTAAGTTACTCAGTGTTTTTGGGAACAACTCCATCTATGACACGTATGTATTCAGAGATGCAAAATTATCCTCAGTTTTCTATTTTCAAATTTGAGCCATTTCTTCATGTGCAATAGTATTTGGCAACATTATCACCTACTACGTTCAACTAGTGTTTCATATGAACTGGATTAATGTAAGGATAATCGATTTCTTCCCAGAATTTCATTTTTAACCTTTGTCAATTAATTCTTTCTGTGCTGAATAAAAATGTAGCCTCTGGGGGAAAAAAAAAAAAAAAAAAAAAAAGAAAGTACACTTACCTCTCTAAGGTTGCTGAGAGCTGACAGACAAGATGCATGTAAAAACTAGGCAAGTCCGGCAGGTATTACCACTCAGTATATACACAGATCTCCCCACAGAGCTCAGTTCCCTGCCCCCTTTTAATGAAGGTCCCTCATACTCAGGGATCCGCCCTTGGGGTATCAGGAAATGGCTAGCAAACTCGCATAGCTATGGCTCACAGTGCTGTGGTGACCCGGGTTCTGTACTCTGTGCCTGAGGCTGATCACTCACTCAGCTGTCCCCATGTCCCCTGTGAGCTTTTGGGGCTGCAAACATTACTTCAAGAATCACAAAATGGGATATGTGAAGGTCATATTTAAGACCTGCTCACAATACTCGGCTGTGTCATCTTTGATCAATCTATTTTTAAATAGCTCATACATAGCTGCTGTTAGTTGAGATAAGAGTCTCATTTTATAGTTCTGGCTGGCCTGAAACTCACTTTATAGACTAGGTTGGCCTTGAACTCAAAGGGATCTGCCTTTCTTCCTGCCTAGAGTGCTGGGATTAAGGCAAACGTCACTACAGCTGATCAAACACAGCTTTAATATGTAATATATTCATATTTAAGGTGTCAAGTCTGTTACACTGTGACACTTTCAAAGTCATGCCACAGTAAAAATCCGGTCAGTCAATTCTGCATGACTAGACAGACATTAAGTATCATTTCTGTCAGAAAATCATGGAGAAACCATAATTTTATTTCAATTTTGCAATCTTATCTCTTTCTATGGGTCATATATCCTGGGGGTTTTTATTTCAGTAAGTACTTTAGGGCAAACTTATTTTGTTAAAAGAAAACATGATAAATATGCCTGGGTGTGGTAGTGTGGAAGGCTTGGGCTTCTGGGTATAAATTAAGAGACTTTAATCCTGTGGTTGCACAAGATCTAGTGATCTACTTATGAGCTTCCAAATCACATCCTAAGTCATACCTGAGCTTTCCAAAATATCTCAGATGTGATCTGCTGGCACTGAGCAGAGAAGAGTGTGAGAAGATTGCACAGAGCAGCGGGCAGCGCCTGGTCAACCACTCCACTTCCATGGCTACAGGTTTGTTTATTCCTTATGAAAACAGTGTCACCAGAGATCTGAATTGACCCCTAGTTTTACATCTCCCTTTGTGGGAGGCACAGGAGGTACTCATGCCTTTTCTCTCCCATCATGCACACTGGACAGTCCCGCAGGTGCCCAGCTCCAAGGGAGCGCCTCCTACTTGCACAGCTGCCTGTGGCAGCCCATGCGCCATCCTTCCCTTCCTTCCTGCTTCTGCTTGAACCTGACAGAGCACTCAGACTTCCTGCACAGCACATCAGCCCTGTATTCCCACTTGTCACTGGTGGGAGGGCTATAAATAAATCCTATATTCATATGACAGTGCCATGCCCCAGCCTGCACATTTTCTGGACCTAATTGCCCTGGGAAAGCCAGTGGTCTAGTGTAAGCCTCATTCTGTGTACGAGGTAATTATATGCTAATGTCTTTTGAAATTAATTCAGTTACACGTACACCCCCCATTCCCTGCATTAGAATTGAAAGGAAGGATAAAGGCGTTGAGATTTAATCGCCCTGTCTTCTGGGAGCTTAACAGAAAATTTCTTTTACACATGAACTGTGCCATCAACCCACAGAACTCGATGACTGTTCCACTACAACAATGCAACTGCACGCCAACAGTGCTGCGATGACCATGGGCCCCAAGCCAGTCACACACAGGGCTCTGGGGAGACAGGACGTGCTTTGATAATTCTTCCACTTCTTAGCTTGAATTCAGAGTCTTCCCTGAGTGAATCAACTATAGATCATAGGAAGCAGTGAGCAAAGGATGATGTAACAGTCATGGCAAAGTAAGGTTGAGGATATGAGCAAGAGCTAGGAAGATAAGCCAGACACACAATGGGACCAAATTCAGGGTTGGGGCCATAAAAATAAGCACATTTGGGGTGGCCATGGTTGCCCCATTTCCTAAAACGCCACTTATGCAACACAATGTTCCCAACCATCCAGTGCTCTGCGCTGACCGCGATCATGCGGCTTTTAGCTTTCCTAGTACATATCATTAAGTCGACTTCCTAGCCTCAGCTAGCTAAGCGCATTCCAATTCCTCACATGTTAAAGGAAAATGACTGCATTTCCCCCCTGAGCTATAAAAAGAAATCAGAGAACATTTTCCCACATGAATTTATTTTCTGTCGTCCTTGATCGGAAGCTACAACTGTTAAAAGGGCAGGTGGACTACCAGTACAGGGTCTGGATGTTTGTTAAGGCGCTGCATGAGATTATTAAGGAATAAGATAGCCACTTTGCTCTGACATGACCTCAGAGACACTAGTGTCAACATAAGCAAGCTAAAAAGACAGAAACACACTAAGTGACAGTTTTGGTCCTATCAGCTAAGGCATCCACAGACTGTGGCAACACCTAACCTCCATTATTCTGTCACTAACTTCCCCAAAGAAGGGCTGCCCGAGGCTGCTGCTGTCCGACCACGGCACTGCCAGCCCTGTGAGGACCTACAGGACAGCCGCATTTAAGGGTCTGACGCATCCAGTGCCAACAGCAAATCCAAAGAGGCTGCGAGCAAAGCAGTGATGTTTAAAAACAGTGCTGAAGCAATAATGAGGAGCGGGTGGTGAGTGGTGGGTCGCTCAAAATGACCAAGACCAAGAGAATTTTCTTCAACTCAGAGAGAGGCCATAAGATGAAATGTATGTATTTTGGACTTATTTTTAGGTGTTTCAGGAAGATTATTTGCTAAATGATTGAAAGAGCAGAGGCTAAAGAAAGATGGCATGTGACAATGAAATCTGTGTCCTAACATATTTTTATTCGTTACCACTTGCAGAAACTGGAGCATCTTTGGGGAGGTTAAAAGGGAGTTGGCATGGCTGTGACACTACTTGCTCCCTGTGTCTGTAACTGACTTATGTGGCTGGATATAAAAAAGGAACCAGAGTCAGAGGCTAGAGGGAAGAAAAGGAGGAATACAAGGTAACTGATCCCCTTCCTGCCCGTCGCCTGGCACTTGAGTGAGACAGGATCAATTAGCAGTCAACTCTTTGCCATGCTATGCTATAAGGACCCCATATAGCACTCGGATGGATTTCATCTCTATCCTCTTAGTTTTTGGCACATAGGCGATCCTTCTGTAATTTTCTAGTTGACCAGTGTGCTAGGCTCATCTTTTGTTCTAACACCTGGTCTCTGACCGCCAGTCCTGACTTCGGTTCAAATGAGGCATGGAATCAGGAGTCTTGAGCGTGCTCCCAAGTGCTCCACTACTGAGCCGCGCCTGCGCTCCACTGAAGTTGCTCTTCTTTTTAGTTTATGTGTGCAAATGTTTTGCCTACAGGCATGTCTGTGTACCATATACATGCCTGGTGCCTGTGGAGGCCAAAAGAGGATGCTAGAGTTATAGACAGTGATAACCCACCACGTATGTGGAAGAGAAGTCAGTGTTCCTAACTACTAAGCCATGTCCCCCAGTAAAACAAAGCCATATTTAAAAGTGTTAAACTCACACCCCATGCCCTATGATCTAAGAAGAACAAAGGGCTAGAGACCTTGTACGTGGTGAGCCACTATAAACGTCCTGTGAGCTGGTGTGCTTAACATGCACGCTGTAGCACCAGTGAACCTGGGCTGGGAGGATCGCTTGCCTCTCAGGAATCTGAGCCAAGCCTGGGTAATAAACGCATTTCCACCCCAAATACAAACACACAAACCCATGTCTGAACTACAGGACTGGGAGCGTCTGAGCTGTTGGCTGTGTGAGAGTACCCGGAGGGAAGACAACCGAGACAGCACGGAAGCTGTACCTGAATGTCCCATAGGCATCACGTCCTTACCATCGCGCTGTGCATGCGTGCCTTCTGCAGTGTTCTACAGAATGCATGGGTGGGTGCACACTGCGAGAACTGCGTCCCCAAGGTCTCTAGCCTGACAAATGGCAGTAGTAAGAACTTCATAGGCGCAAGGGCAGGCCACCTGGGCCTGTGACTGACACATGAAGTGAAGGGTCAGGAAGATGTGTCTTAGAGCTGTGGGCCTAGGTGTTATCTCTACGTAGATAGGTAGCAGATTGGAATGAATTTAGGATGTCATCTACCCAAGAACTGCAGGCTGTTTAGGGAAACCCTCTCATTTATCTGGGGTTCGTCAGTGTTGCACTGAGTATATGGAAGATGAGAAACTGTTGGTCTGTTGCAAGTACTATGCTAAACACCCTCAGCTGTCAAAAGCACTGGGGTCAAAAATTAAAGTACGTCTTCCAAGGCTCATGTTTGTCTGAAACTGTCCTCTAAGACAGCCCTCACTTATGCTGTGGTGACAATTCATTTGTTACCAGAATCTAGTGATCATCAGACGGAGAAATAAAACACAGTGCTCCTATGAGGCCGGATCCTGTAGGTTACTCTACCTTGAGTCTGGATAACACAGAAAGGTTACAACTCAAATTAACATGTTCCCACGGACTGCAGTGTTTCCGTCCACCCTATAGACTGGAACATCATAAACCAGGAATCTCTTGGATCCAAACAAATGGGGGTTTAATGGTTGTCCTCTTAACACAATGTCAAAATTTAAACCTTATCACAAAGAAAAACTAGCCCAGATAAGACTTATTTTATTTCAATTTATTTTATGTTTGAGTGCTCTATCTGCATGTACACCTGCATGCCAGAAGAGGGCATCAGATCATAGCGCAGGTTGTTGTGAGCCACCATGTGGTTGCCAGAAATTGAACTCAGGACCTCTGGAAGAGCAGACAGTCCTCTTAGCTTCTGAGCCATCTTTCCAGCACCACTGCCCCTTTTTTTTCAGGTGAGACTTTCAGCAGGGAATCAAGGATCTGCTCTTGTGAATCCATTAATCCACACATGGGACTGACAAACAAAAGCCTTTTTCAAAACTGGTCTGCTCTAAACCCAGTTTGGTTGGGTCTTTCTGGCACTCCCTATGTTTCACTAGTTGAGGTCCTGGGCCACCTTTGGACACTGTCAACAAGGTCACTGCTAGGACCTGGAACCATGAGTCAATATACATTTCTTGGTGGGAGGAGGTGGCACAAAAGAAGAAGAGGAGGAGGAGGAGGAGGAGGAGGAGGAGGAGGAGGAGGAAGAAGAAGAAGAAGAAGAAGAAGAAGAAGAAGAAGAAGAAGAAGAAGAAGAAGAAGAAGAAGAAGAAGAAAGTCTTCTTTTCTCCATAACAGCCTATGGCAATGTAGCTACAGCAACAACGAACAGTTAAGACAGGAAGTGAGTACAGGAGTAGAGCACTTGCCTAGCATGGTCAAGGGCCCCAAGTTGATTCTCAGCCTTACACACTTGTACTTACACACACACACACACACACACACACACACACACACACACGTACAAAGGCAGAGATAGATAGACAGACAGACAGACAGACAGACAGACAGACACAGACAGACAGACAGAGAGATATCACAGAGTCTATTAAAAAACCACAGGGAAGGAAGGCAGTGACATCAGTGCCCACAGCATGACTCTTGGAGTCTGCCAAGCCTAAGTTCTTTTCTTGTTAAACATTTTATTTATAGGAATGTTTTATCTGAATATATGGATGTGAGCTACACATGTGCCTGGTATGTATGGAAGTCAGAAGAGGGTGCCAGATCTTCTGAGACTGTGGGTGTTGGGAACAGAACCTAGTTTCCCTGCAAGATAGCAAATGCTTGTAACTGCTGAGTCATCGCTCTAGCCCCCAAGCCTGAGTTCTTACCCAAGTGTAGACACTTAATTCTATAACAACAAAGCATTTATAATCCAGTTTTATTATTATAAAATGACAGAAATAATTTCCATTGAAAGTCCTTAGGAACCCCAAAGACAGATGTGTGGCACACAGACATGGCAGTAACAGTAATCTACTGAGCTAGCTCCCATGCTCACCTTTATCACTTCAGTCTCATCCCAAGGGAGTCTATAAACATGAGCTAAAGGCAATAAGCCTGAAGCGTGGATTATAACAGTAAATATATTCTGTCAACTTCACTGTTATTTACTTAATAATTATAGCAGTCAGTGCAAATCCCCAGCGTGGGCTCACTTTATGACACTGAATTACAGAACAAGAAAGGTATTCACAGGAGTGGTGTCTCTGTAGAGAAGGATGCTGTGTAGAGAGAAGCTACAGGGCCTTGGGAGAGCAGGGCGATGCTAATGTCTGTGCGCACTGGCTGCAGAGGCCCCTACTTCCTAAAGACAATGTGATGCCCAGTGTCCTGTGACTGACCTCCCCTAAAATCTACATGCTGGAGAGGCCTTAACAGTGGGTAAACACGAGCAAGAAGTCAGGATGCCAGCTACTAAGTCCTCAGAACAGGACAACAGCTGATCTTGTCTAGTACCAAGTCTGCACTATCTGTTACCTATTATTACACTTTTCAGTTTATAATACAAAGGCTTTTCTGTACCTAAAAAAAAAAATCTCTTTTCTCTAAACTGGAAGCTACTGAATGAAGGAACTGTAAGTACTCGTTTCCTTCTGTCCTAATGGACAGTTGAAAAACAGCTAAATGAAAGAAGGGAACACTAACTTCAATAAACTCAAAACAAAGGCCCCGAATTTAAGCTTAGGAAAACAGAACACTGTTGGAATACTGATGAGGTCATCTGAGTAGTAGCCACCTGAGCACTGGTCTACTCTCTGCTTTCTGTCTCTAAATAAGGAAGCCATGTGACCTTAGCTCGTTACCAGTGTGACAGACTTTAGCTTTTCCCAATAAGAAGTCCACAGACTTAGTACCTTGGCTTATTTTACTTTCCTATGGCAAGGTCTCACATAAGGAAGGCTGGCTCAAGCTCACCATGTAGCAGAAGCTGGCCCTGAACTTCTGATCCTTCTGCCTCTACCTTCCAAGCCCTGCGATTATGGGCAGGGACACCCGGCTAGCTACAGACTTCTTTTTTGGTTCCAACACATTCATAAAATAATCCAAGCTGACTTTTCTGTATGCTACCCTAGCTCTGCACCAGACGGCAAGCTGAAACAAACTGCTCTCACCTCTAGCAGCTCATCTCCAATCCGCATGCGTCCATCTGCAGCCGCTGGTCCCTCGGGGTTGATCCCCACCACAAAGATGCTCATCCGTGACCTGTCTTTGTTGCCAGCGAGACTGAGTCCCAGTCCATTTTTATCCTTTTCCAGTTCGATAATGTGTAATTCTCCAGGCAGGTCTGCATATCTCTGTCTGATCTTTTCTATATTAAAAATGAAAAAAAAAGGGGGGGCATGATTTTATTAAGAAGATATCAGCATTCTGCCATACTTAGTGTGGTTCACCTACGGTGCTCTCTTACAATAGATCACTTAGCATTTTCATGGCCTTGCGGGTAAGCTATAGTTAGGAGTTATTTTAATCTCCACCTGAGCTTAGATTACCTACAAAACTTCTCACTTCTGGTTCCCACTAGCCTGTTTTTCCTTCAGCTACTTACCAAAATATGGGGAACTCATGGCTCCAAGCCTCTACCTTGCCATGAAGGGTTAAAATATTCACTAACAGTGACATATGAGCAAAGAATTTAGTTTTAGAGATAAAATATTGAACCAAACAGTTATTATTTTTTTCTACTCTCCTCAACTTAATGCTTGGCCAGAAAAATATCAATAATTTATTATACTTAAAATATAGTTATTTAAAAATATGTTCGTTACACTAGGGTTGAACCCAAAGTCATGTGTGCGATTGACAGGAGCTTTTCCACTTGCATATAGCACATAAAATATACTTTAAAAATATATAAGCAGCATAAAATAACACTGGATTAAGTGAGTAAATGGAAGAGAGATGAGGATGCCTGTTTAGTTGTCAGATCTGGAAGCAACCACTAACGCCCACACAGCCACCAACAGCAATCAATAACCATTAATAGCCATCAATAGCCATCAGCAGCCATCAACAGCTGTCAACAGCCATCAATAGCCATCAACAGTCATCAATAGCCGTCTAGAGCCGTCAATAGCCATCAATAGCCATCAATAGCCATCAACAGCCATCAGTCAGGGCCATGGTTCATCTCTGTGGGGTTGAACTTCTCCTTCACTGTGTTGAAGGTCCTTTGTTCTTTTGTTTTTTGTTTTTGAGACAGGGTTTCTCTGTATAGCTTTAGCTGTCCTGGACTCCCTTTGTAGACCAGTGTGGCCTCAAACTCACAGAGATCCTCCTGCCTCTACTTCCCGAGTTCTGGGATTAAAGGCTGTGCCACCACACCCGGCTATTGCTGTTGTTGTTGTTGAAGGTCTTAATAAGTCATGGTTTATGCATATTCAACCATCTTTCCATCTTCTGTTTCACCCTGTGTGCTAGCTAGTTTTTAATCAATGTCACACAAGGGGGCGCCACTTAGGAAGAGGGAGCCTTAATTAACTGAGAGAATGCCCATTAGATTGTCTATGGACAAGTCTGTGGTACATTTTTTTTGGCAGCCCAGGTGTGTGGTGCCAGCCCCAGCAGTGGTCTGGGGTTATATAAGAAAGCAGGCAGCTCAAGCCTTGAGGAGCAAGCTAATCAGCAGCGGTGCTCCTCCATGTTCTCTGCTCAGGTCCTGCCCTGTTTTTCACGATGGACTAGAAACTGTAAGTGGACATAAACCCTTTCCTCCTCTAGTTGATTTTGGTTATGGTGTTTATCACAGCAACAGAGGGAGAGCTAAGAAGCCTTGTCACTTCTTCACCATGGTCTAAACTACCTAGCTCGGCCGCTGGTTCCGAACAACCAAACCACACTAGAACCTCAGTAGAGACAATAGTGCTCACAAGGTCTCGCATCCCGCACAGTGCTAGCCCGGGAAGTAAAAGTACAGGAGTGAAAAGGAAAAATGAATGCAGGCGGGTTTGCTTATGTGAGAGTGGCTACAGATCACCATGACAGCAGTCACAAGCTGGCAGACGTAAACATGCTTATGACGAAGCTGGATGTGATAGAAGGTGCCTTTAGGGCCAGCATGCAGGAAGCTAAGGTAGGGGGGTCTCCAGCTCAGGGCCTAAGCTACATATAAAGGCAGAAGAAGAAGAAAGAAGAAAAAGAAGAAGATGGAGAAGAAGAAGAAGGAGGAAGAGGAGGAGGAGGAGAAGAAGGAGGAGGAGGAGGAGAAGGAGAAGGAGAAAGAGAAAAAGAGAAGGCAAGCCAACAAAAACCAAGGACATATAATATATATGTGTGGTCCATCTTTAACTTCCTGAACCCGAGGGCGCTGACCGAGCAGGGCTGGGATTTCAGACCTGGTTCTGGGCTGGAGATTCCAACCCAGGCTCTCATGTTCCCACCATGAGCACTTTACCTACAGAGTATGCGCGCGTGCGCACATACGTGCCCACACACACACACCACAAACACATATACCACACACACACAGCACACATACACACCACACACACATGCACACAGCACACACAACACACACACACACACACACACACACACACACACACACACACACACACACCCTACACCACACTGGATACTGTATCGTTTTTTGAGGCTGGTATAATTTTATTTTGCTGCCGCAGTTCTTTACTGAGGCAGTGTGTCATGTAGGCCATGCTGGCTTCACACTCGGTATGTAACTGAGGATGACCTTGAACTTCTGGCCCTCCTGTCTGACCTCCCAAACGACAGAGCGACAGGGGTGCAACGCTCATGCCTGGCACAGTCCTGACTTTTCACTCTCCTAACAGACAGAGATTCAGCAAGAAATGAAGACTGCTCTCTTATGAAACTTGTTATGTAATCACCAATTTGTGGTTTGGATGTGTAATGTCCCCACAGCTTTTGCATGCAGACTTGGTTCTGTAATGGGGCTGAGCCAGGGCGTGAGGCCTGAGTGAATCATAACAGTTCTCACTGAATCAGTAAAATAATCCGTTATGGATTCATAGCTTAAGGGACTTGGGGAAAGGGTTGTGTCATAAAAGCAAACTCCATTTGCTTCTTGGCCACCATGAAACCACAATTTAATACAACTCAAGCTAAGAACATATTTGGAAGACAGTTAAAAATCAGGAAATCTTTTGTGGAAAATCACCATGGCCGTAGCCTAAAGGACAAGGTTCAAAGATGATTGAGAGAGATGCATTTTTAAGATTAAAAATAAAATAGCTGGTAAAGCAGAAGGATGCTTTCTGACGTTACATCGATGGGTAGGAAAACGTAATGAAGAGAAGATGTTTTAATTCATCAAATAATTAATCAACAGAAGTTTTACAAATAAAGTAGAAAAAGACATCTAACTCCAACGCATAGACTCAAAATCCTCAGGTTTGTGAGGAAATGCTCAAATTTCTGAGTGAATTTAGAATTGCAAATTAAACGGGACATCCAGGGTAGGCTTGTAGACCTTGAGGCCCTGAGTTCTATCCCCCTCCATCCTCACAAATACATGGCATATCAAAATAGTAAGTGAGATATTAAGTAAACGAGGCTTTTAAATAAAGCATATTAACAGACTCCCAAGGGGGGAAACTTTATCACTAGCCTTCGCAGAGCTAAGGAGATACACTGGGGCTGGGATGCTGAGCATAAATGCTGGAAAGCAGCGATTCCAATCTTGCCATATGCAGCTCCCCCATTTGACACAGGTGCTGCCTTACGGTTATCACTGCCACGATAAAACACCACGACCACAAGCAACACGGGGAACAAAGTGTTTATTTCACTCACAGTTCCAAGGAACAGCTCATCATCAAAAACAGTCAGGACAGGAACTTAAACAGGGCTGGAACCTGGAGTCGGGAGCTGCTGCAGAGCCCATGGCTTGCTCAGCCTGCCTTCTTATAGAACGCAGGCCCACCAGCCTGGGGTGATACCACCCGCCATGGACTGGGCCCCTTGTATTAACAGTTAATTAATAACATGCTCAACAGGCTTGCCTGCTGCCTAATCTTATGGAGGCATTTTCTCAGTTGAGGTCCCCCTTTCAGGATAGGTGTCCAGAGGACACGGAAGAGACTGACCCCAGAGCTGTTTGAGATAGCAGAGAGTTGGATGTAACCATGGTGGAGGGTGTCTCAGCATGCCACCGACGAGGAGACATTTAAAGCAGTGTTGAGTGAAAGAACGACAGTGTGAGATGCATACCGTTCCCGCATCATTTACTCAAGACACTAGAAAACACGTGAAGCCCACAGTGCACATTTGCATAAAGAAAGAACGTTCAGAACATCAGAATGGCTCCTTGTTGAGGGCAGAGAGAGGAAGAAAAGGGGACAAAGAAAAGCAGAGGCCTAAAACCAGTGAAGGCTGAAAACTGGATGGTTTCAGAAGGACTTTCATTAATATAAAGAAAGTTCCAGGTTCAAACTTACCTGGTCAATAGGAAAGAAAACAAAAACAAACAAACGAACAAACAACCCAGTCTTTTGAGGCCACTAACTATAGATTTCGTTGCTTAGATGTGTAAGCCAGTGATGACAAGAAGGACTCTGCTTTGGTAAATCTCTATCACACCCAATAAGCAGAATTAACTGTGCTAGGCCCACGCAACCTCTATGAACTACAAATGGACTCTTAGGGACTTGGGAGGGAGTAGACAAAGAGTTAAGTTTAAATGCGTCTCTCATTTGTGAATCTGTTCACACGTCCAACCTATTTGTAAAAATAAGGTTTCCTTAAAAGCAGATGTTCCCTAAAATAACCTTAAACAGGTGTCCAAATAATGCAGAGGAAAGAGAAAAACATGATTTTGTTCCCATTGCTTAGTTAATGATGTTTGAAATTAATCTTGAGTTGATGACAAAGCTGTTCACTTCTTAATTTTGTCAGCCACAAGGAAAGCTGCCTTTTACAGGTAAGAGAAGCTTCCGTCATGATGACAATAAAAAGAAACGAAAAGCCAACAGCCACTCAGTCTCCACTGGCAGTCCTGGGGGAGAGGCCAACAACACCATCCTCTCCCCTTCAGGTTGCTTCTCTGAGTTATTTATTCCCTGTGAGGAGTATGAGGCACACTTTCTGAAGAAATGTCCAAGATCACTGCAGGACCAGTGTTGCCCAGGATGTAAACCACAGACACAGCTGAAAAGCAGTCAAGTAGTTTCAGTTAGGGATGATGAAAATGCTCTGAGGCTATGTAGGGATTGCTGTGCCATATCAGTGAACTTAACGATGGCATACCAAACACCATGAAAAGTGCTAAATTTGTCCTGTTGTTTAAACATACATACACAAAGTCCTATCATTAATCTAATGGACCTCAGAGGCTTGGTTCTCATATTAATCCATGTACAGTCCAAGACATAGATTTATTATCCTTACTTTGTGAGATTAGAAGGTTAATTTTCCTGGCCTGAGCTTTTAAATGCCTTAGTTATATACCCACTGAGTCAATGAGCAAATATTAATGGAATCCACTTGACACTAAAGTTGTAAAACCAAAGGAATTCGTTTAGTGAAATCTGTCACAAGCACACATAGGACTACATGTAACTCAGGGAAATGAAAGAGCTTCAAGAAAATAAAAACTAGGAGCTGAAACTACTTATTTATTTTAATTTATTTATGATACCACCCCCAGAACCAAACCCAGAGCCTTACATATGTGATAAACACCTAATCCTGGAGCCACATTCCTAGGCTCCACCCATCTACGTAGTGAGGGAACAGGAAAATCAATACTGCCCACAAACTGCAGTCAACTAAAGACAAGACTGGTTGGTACATAGCGCTGGAGCCTTGAGGTCAGTTCTAATGATGCTGCATCTAGCTTGTTCCAGTTTTAACTTACTTAATGCTAACAAATGAGCTAGTCAGCTTCCAGTAACATTTCTTTATAGCATCTTCACTTTTGTAGACAGATACAGTAAGTTCAAATTGAAGCTCAGCAGAGCAAATCCTGGAACCAGAGTCGAGCACTCCTGCACGGTTTAGGAGTTTACTGACAGTTCATGGGGTACATTGCAGAGACTCTGGTGAATTTTTCACTCTATTTTCTTTTTTTCTGGTAAGAACGATCTACCATGCCCACATTCCAGCTGTGTGAAAGAAGGCAGAGGCATGAGGCCCCTTGCCAAGGGTGACGCGGCCAGTAGCTGACGCGGATGTAGCTCTAACTGTGTGTCTTCACAGTACTATCCTGAAAGATCTTTCTTTATTTCTTATTCGTTCAACCCACTGCTGCCAGTATCCAATTCATACTTTTGATGTGCTTAGTTCAGGCCACACTTGCCAGAAGGCGTAAACATCGGATTCCCTAAGGGTATTCAGTTGCTCTGTGCTACCAATGCAGATACAGCAGTGCTCCCTAAGAAGGGCGCAGGAAGTCCATTTCAGACCTGAAATCATAAAGCTTTTCCAAGGAGCCTCTTCCCCTTAATAGTAGCACAACTTCATCTGTTCAAAATTTATTAGCACTACTAGAAAAACAATTAATATGCGGACATTATCTTTCATAATCCACTCTACTGGGCTGTGATGGTGACGTCTGATGTGCTCTGCGTGGACAAGGCTCTGGCTTCAATCTCCAGCGTCGCTCTGAAATAAAGCCTGCAGCTCTCACCAGCCACCAGGAAGAACACCAGGAAGGCAAGCGCCGGCTCAGGACACGCTACTCACACGTCAGCCCCAGAATTTATATTACCCTACACCTTGTTTTCAGACTCACAGCTTGGCGAGGATTAAGCCAACCACCCTACCTCTCTGACACACTGATTGTTGCGTTCCCCATCCCTAGGAAGAACTCAAGTCAAAAAACTTTCTCCTACAGCCCCCGCCTGGACTCATGAATTCTGTTTTACAGATAGAAAATGACTTTAGAAGAAAGATTTTGTAAAAGGCCATGAAGTTAGCATAACCAGAAATTAAAACCAATTATTTTCTATCAAGTCATTTTACATGTACCCAATCCTACTTTCAAGATGAACAGACTTTAGATTTCTTCTTCTGTCTAGATCTTATATGCTCTCAACAGCACCTTACATGAAAGAGTCCTCACCACTTATTCCCTCTGTTAGTTTGACTTTTTGTCACAGGTGCCATGAACCCTCAATGGGTAATGAAAAGACACTGCTTTTCCCCCTCTACTACTCCTCAAACATGGTGGCACTTTTGAAAAGAAACAGTGACTGGGCCCCAGGTGCTGAGCTTCCACACTGGCGAGCCTGGGCAATGCTTATGAATCTGTCACTGTGAGAAGGCACTGATGTGACTCCTGTGGGTCAGCACAGAATCCTCTCCTGTGCAATGCTGTGTGCTTTCCTGCAAAGACCAGGGCAGGCGCTCATAAACTCTCACAGGTGTCAGCTTGAAGTCGGCCCCTCACAAGCTGCACCTTGTCTGTACCCCCGTCTCAGGCTGCACCTCGTCTGTACCCCCGTCTCAGGCTGCACCTCGTCTGTACCCCCGTCTCAGGCTGCACCTCGTCTGCACCCCCGTCTCAGGCTGCACCTCGTCTGTACCCCCATCTCAGGCTGCACCTCGTCTGCACCCCCGTCTCAGGCTGCACCTCGTCTGTACCCCCGTCTCAGGCTGCACCTCGCCTGCACCCCCGTCTCAGGCTGCACCTTGTCTGTACTCCCTGTCTCAGGCTGCACCTCGTCTGTACTCCCTGTCTCAGGCTGCACCTCGTCTGTACTCCCTGTCTCAGGCTGCACCTCGTCTGTACTCCCTGTCTCAGGCTGCACCTCGTCTGTACCCCCGTCTCAGGCTGCACCTCGCCTGCACCCCCGTCTCAGGCTGCACCTTGTCTGTACTCCCTGTCTCAGGCTGCACCTCGTCTGTACCCCCGTCTCAGGCTGCACCTCGTCTGTACCCCCGTCTCAGGCTGCACCTCGTCTGCACCCCCCTCTCAGGCTGCACCTCGTCTGTACCCCCGTCTCAGGCTGCACCTTGTCTATACTCCCTGTCTCAGGCTGCACCTCGTCTGTACCCCCCTCTCAGGCTGCACCTTGTCTGTATTCCCTGTCTCAGGCTGCACCTCGTCTGCACCCCCGTCTCAGGCTGCACCTCGTCTGTACCCCCGTCTCAGGCTGCACCTCGTCTGTACCCCCGTCTCAGGCTGCACCTCGTCTGCACCCCCCTCTCAGGCTGCACCTCGTCTGTACCCCCGTCTCAGGCTGCACCTTGTCTATACTCCCTGTCTCAGGCTGCACCTCGTCTGTACCCCCGTCTCAGGCTGCACCTCGTCTGTACCACCGTCTCAGGCTGCACCTTGTCTATACTCCCTGTCTCAGGCTGCACCTCGTCTGTACCCCCGTCTCAGGCTGCACCTTGTCTGTACCCCCGTCTCAGGCTGCACCTCGTCTATACTCCCTGTCTCAGGCTGCACCTCGTCTGTACCACCGTCTCAGGCTGCACCTTGTCTATACTCCCTGTCTCAGGCTGCACCTCGTCTGCACCCCCGTCTCAGGCTGCACCTCGTCTGCACCCCTGTCTCAGGCTGCACCTCGTCTGTACCCCCGTCTCAGGCTGCACCTCGTCTGCACCCCCGTCTCAGGCTGCACCTCGTCTATACTCCCGTCTCAGGCTGCACCTCGTCTGCACCCCCGTCTCAGGCTGCACCTCGTCTATACTCCCGTCTCAGGCTGCACCTCGTCTGTACCCCCGTCTCAGGCTGCACCTTGTCTGTACCACCGTCTCAGGCTGCACCTCGTCTGTACCCCCGTCTCAGGCTGCACCTCGTCTGTACCCCCGTCTCAGGCTGCACCTTGTCTGTACTCCCTGTCTCAGGCTGCACCTCGTCTGTACCCCCGTCTCAGGCTGCACCTTGTCTGTACTCCCTGTCTCAGGCTGCACCTCGTCTGTACCCCCGTCTCAGGCTGCACCTCGTCTGTACCCCCGTCTCAGGCTGCACCTCGTCTGTACCCCCGTCTCAGGCTGCACCTCGTCTGTACCCCCGTCTCAGGCTGCACCTCGTCTGTACTCCCTGTCTCAGGCTGCACCTCGTCTGTACCCCCGTCTCAGGCTGCACCTCGTCTGTACTCCCGTCTCAGGCTGCACCTCGTCTGTACCCCCGTCTCAGGCTGCACCTCGTCTGTACCCCCGTCTCAGGCTGCACCTCGTCTGTACCCCCGTCTCAGGCTGCACCTCGTCTGTACTCCCGTCTCAGGCTGCACCTCGTCTGTACTCCCTGTCTCAGGCTGCACCTCGTCTGTACTCCCTGTCTCAGGCTGCACCTCGTCTGTACCCCCGTCTCAGGCTGCACCTTGTCTATACTCCCTGTCTCAGGCTGCACCTCGTCTATACCCCCGTCTCAGGCTGCACCTTGTCTATACTCCCTGTCTCAGGCTGCACCTCGTCTGTACCCCCGTCTCAGGCTGCACCTTGTCTATACTCCCTGTCTCAGGCTGCACCTCGTCTATACCCCCGTCTCAGGCTGCACCTCGTCTGTACCCCCGTCTCAGGCTGCACCTCGTCTATACTCCCTGTCTCAGGCTGCACCTCGTCTGTACCCCCGTCTCAGGCTGCACCTCGTCTGTACCCCCGTCTCAGGCTGCACCTCGTCTGTACCCCCGTCTCAGGCTGCACCTCGTCTGTACCCCCGTCTCAGGCTGCACCTCGTCTGTACCCCCGTCTCAGGCTGCACCTCGTCTGTACTCCCTGTCTCAGGCTGCACCTTGTCTGTACTCCCTGTCTCAGGCTGCACCTCGTCTATACTCCCCGTCTCAGGCTGCACCTCGTCTGTACCCCCGTCTCAGGCTGCACCTCGTCTGTACCCCCGTCTCAGGCTGCACCTCGTCTATACTCCCCGTCTCAGGCTGCACCTCGTCTGTACCCCCGTCTCAGGCTGCACCTTGTCTATACTCCCCGTCTCAGGCTGCACCTTGTCTATACTCCCCGTCTCAGGCTGCACCTCGTCTGTACCCCTGTCTCAGGCTGCACCTCGTCTGTACCCCCGTCTCAGGCTGCACCTCGTCTGTACTCCCTGTCTCAGGCTGCACCTCGTCTGTACTCCCCGTCTCAGGCTGCACCTCGTCTGTACCCCCGTCTCAGGCTGCACCTTGTCTGTACCCCTGTCTCAGGCTGCACCTTGTCTGTACCCCCGTCTCAGGCTGCACCTCGTCTGTACCCCTGTCTCAGGCTGCACCTCGTCTGTACCCCCGTCTCAGGCTGCACCTCGTCTGTACTCCCTGTCTCAGGCTGCACCTTGTCTGTACCCCCGTCTCAGGCTGCACCTTGTCTATACTCCCTGTCTCAGGCTGCACCTCGTCTGTACCCCCGTCTCAGGCTGCACCTCGTCTGTACCACCGTCTCAGGCTGCACCTTGTCTATACTCCCTGTCTCAGGCTGCACCTCGTCTGTACCCCCGTCTCAGGCTGCACCTCGTCTGTACCCCCGTCTCAGGCTGCACCTTGTCTGTACCCCCGTCTCAGGCTGCACCTCGTCTATACTCCCTGTCTCAGGCTGCACCTCGTCTGTACCACCGTCTCAGGCTGCACCTTGTCTATACTCCCTGTCTCAGGCTGCACCTCGTCTGCACCCCCGTCTCAGGCTGCACCTCGTCTGCACCCCTGTCTCAGGCTGCACCTCGTCTGTACCCCCGTCTCAGGCTGCACCTCGTCTGCACCCCCGTCTCAGGCTGCACCTCGTCTATACTCCCGTCTCAGGCTGCACCTCGTCTGCACCCCCGTCTCAGGCTGCACCTCGTCTATACTCCCGTCTCAGGCTGCACCTCGTCTGTACCCCCGTCTCAGGCTGCACCTTGTCTGTACCACCGTCTCAGGCTGCACCTCGTCTGTACCCCCGTCTCAGGCTGCACCTCGTCTGTACCCCCGTCTCAGGCTGCACCTTGTCTGTACTCCCTGTCTCAGGCTGCACCTCGTCTGTACCCCCGTCTCAGGCTGCACCTTGTCTGTACTCCCTGTCTCAGGCTGCACCTCGTCTGTACCCCCGTCTCAGGCTGCACCTCGTCTGTACCCCCGTCTCAGGCTGCACCTCGTCTGTACCCCCGTCTCAGGCTGCACCTCGTCTGTACCCCCGTCTCAGGCTGCACCTCGTCTGTACTCCCTGTCTCAGGCTGCACCTCGTCTGTACCCCCGTCTCAGGCTGCACCTCGTCTGTACTCCCGTCTCAGGCTGCACCTCGTCTGTACCCCCGTCTCAGGCTGCACCTCGTCTGTACCCCCGTCTCAGGCTGCACCTCGTCTGTACCCCCGTCTCAGGCTGCACCTCGTCTGTACTCCCGTCTCAGGCTGCACCTCGTCTGTACTCCCTGTCTCAGGCTGCACCTCGTCTGTACTCCCTGTCTCAGGCTGCACCTCGTCTGTACCCCCGTCTCAGGCTGCACCTTGTCTATACTCCCTGTCTCAGGCTGCACCTCGTCTATACCCCCGTCTCAGGCTGCACCTTGTCTATACTCCCTGTCTCAGGCTGCACCTCGTCTGTACCCCCGTCTCAGGCTGCACCTTGTCTATACTCCCTGTCTCAGGCTGCACCTCGTCTATACCCCCGTCTCAGGCTGCACCTCGTCTGTACCCCCGTCTCAGGCTGCACCTCGTCTATACTCCCTGTCTCAGGCTGCACCTCGTCTGTACCCCCGTCTCAGGCTGCACCTCGTCTGTACCACCGTCTCAGGCTGCACCTTGTCTGTACCCCCGTCTCAGGCTGCACCTCGTCTATACTCCCTGTCTCAGGCTGCACCTCGTCTATACTCCCTGTCTCAGGCTGCACCTCGTCTGTACCCCCGTCTCAGGCTGCACCTCGTCTGTACCCCCGTCTCAGGCTGCACCTCGTCTGTACCCCCGTCTCAGGCTGCACCTCGTCTGTACCCCCGTCTCAGGCTGCACCTCGTCTGTACCCCCGTCTCAGGCTGCACCTCGTCTGTACCCCCGTCTCAGGCTGCACCTCGTCTGTACCCCCGTCTCAGGCTGCACCTCGTCTGTACCCCCGTCTCAGGCTGCACCTCGTCTGTACCCCCGTCTCAGGCTGCACCTCGTCTGTACCCCCGTCTCAGGCTGCACCTCGTCTGTACCCCCGTCTCAGGCTGCACCTCGTCTGTACCCCCGTCTCAGGCTGCACCTCGTCTGTACCCCCGTCTCAGGCTGCACCTCGTCTGTACCCCCGTCTCAGGCTGCACCTCGTCTGTACCCCCGTCTCAGGCTGCACCTCGTCTGTACTCCCTGTCTCAGGCTGCACCTTGTCTGTACTCCCTGTCTCAGGCTGCACCTCGTCTATACTCCCCGTCTCAGGCTGCACCTCGTCTGTACCCCCGTCTCAGGCTGCACCTCGTCTGTACCCCCGTCTCAGGCTGCACCTCGTCTATACTCCCCGTCTCAGGCTGCACCTCGTCTGTACCCCCGTCTCAGGCTGCACCTTGTCTATACTCCCCGTCTCAGGCTGCACCTTGTCTATACTCCCCGTCTCAGGCTGCACCTCGTCTGTACCCCTGTCTCAGGCTGCACCTCGTCTGCACCCCCGTCTCAGGCTGCACCTCGTCTGTACTCCCTGTCTCAGGCTGCACCTCGTCTGTACTCCCCGTCTCAGGCTGCACCTCGTCTGTACCCCCGTCTCAGGCTGCACCTTGTCTGTACCCCTGTCTCAGGCTGCACCTTGTCTGTACCCCCGTCTCAGGCTGCACCTCGTCTGTACCCCTGTCTCAGGCTGCACCTCGTCTGTACCCCCGTCTCAGGCTGCACCTCGTCTGTACTCCCTGTCTCAGGCTGCACCTTGTCTGTACTCCCTGTCTCAGGCTGCACCTTGTCTATACTCCCCGTCTCAGGCTGCACCTTGTCTATACTCCCCGTCTCAGGCTGCACCTCGTCTGTACCCCTGTCTCAGGCTGCACCTCGTCTGTACCCCCGTCTCAGGCTGCACCTCGTCTGTACTCCCTGTCTCAGGCTGCACCTCGTCTGTACCCCCGTCTCAGGCTGCACCTTGTCTATACTCCCCGTCTCAGGCTGCACCTCGCCTGTACTCCCCGTCTCAGGCTGCACCTCGTCTGTACCCCCGTCTCAGGCTGCACCTCGTCTGTACCCCCGTCTCAGGCTGCACCTTGTCTGTACCCCTGTCTCAGGCTGCACCTTGTCTGTACCCCCGTCTCAGGCTGCACCTCGTCTGTACCCCTGTCTCAGGCTGCACCTCGTCTGTACCCCCGTCTCAGGCTGCACCTCGTCTGTACTCCCTGTCTCAGGCTGCACCTTGTCTGTACTCCCTGTCTCAGGCTGCACCTCGTCTGTACTCCCTGTCTCAGGCTGCACCTTGTCTGTACTCCCGTCTCAGGCTGCACCTTGTCTGTACTCCCTGTCTCAGGCTGCACCTCGTCTGTACTCCCTGTCTCAGGCTGCACCTTGTCTGTACTCCCTGTCTCAGGCTGCACCTCGTCTGTACTCCCTGTCTCAGGCTGCACCTCGTCTGCACCCCCGTCTCAGGCTGCACCTTGTCTGTACTCCCCGTCTCAGGCTGCACCTCGTCTGTACTCCCTGTCTCAGGCTGCACCTTGTCTGTACTCCCTGTCTCAGGCTGCACCTTGTCTGTACCCCCGTCTCAGGCTGCACCTCGTCTGTACCCCCGTCTCAGGCTGCACCTTGTCTGTACCCCTGTCTCAGGCTGCACCTTGTCTGTACCCCCGTCTCAGGCTGCACCTCGTCTGTACCCCTGTCTCAGGCTGCACCTCGTCTGTACCCCCGTCTCAGGCTGCACCTCGTCTGTACTCCCTGTCTCAGGCTGCACCTTGTCTGTACTCCCTGTCTCAGGCTGCACCTTGTCTATACTCCCCGTCTCAGGCTGCACCTTGTCTATACTCCCCGTCTCAGGCTGCACCTCGTCTGTACCCCTGTCTCAGGCTGCACCTCGTCTGTACCCCCGTCTCAGGCTGCACCTCGTCTGTACTCCCTGTCTCAGGCTGCACCTCGTCTGTACCCCCGTCTCAGGCTGCACCTTGTCTATACTCCCCGTCTCAGGCTGCACCTCGCCTGTACTCCCCGTCTCAGGCTGCACCTCGTCTGTACCCCCGTCTCAGGCTGCACCTCGTCTGTACCCCCGTCTCAGGCTGCACCTTGTCTGTACCCCTGTCTCAGGCTGCACCTTGTCTGTACCCCCGTCTCAGGCTGCACCTCGTCTGTACCCCTGTCTCAGGCTGCACCTCGTCTGTACCCCCGTCTCAGGCTGCACCTCGTCTGTACTCCCTGTCTCAGGCTGCACCTTGTCTGTACTCCCTGTCTCAGGCTGCACCTCGTCTGTACTCCCTGTCTCAGGCTGCACCTTGTCTGTACTCCCGTCTCAGGCTGCACCTTGTCTGTACTCCCTGTCTCAGGCTGCACCTCGTCTGTACTCCCTGTCTCAGGCTGCACCTTGTCTGTACTCCCTGTCTCAGGCTGCACCTCGTCTGTACTCCCTGTCTCAGGCTGCACCTCGTCTGCACCCCCGTCTCAGGCTGCACCTTGTCTGTACTCCCCGTCTCAGGCTGCACCTCGTCTGTACTCCCTGTCTCAGGCTGCACCTTGTCTGTACTCCCTGTCTCAGGCTGCACCTTGTCTGTACCCCCGTCTCAGGCTGCACCTTGTCTGTACCCCCGTCTCAGGCTGCACCTTGTCTGTACTCCCTGTCTCAGGCTGCACCTTGTCTGTACCCCCGTCTCAGGCTGCACCTTGTCTGTACTCCCTGTCTCAGGCTGCACCTTGTCTGTACCCCCGTCTCAGGCTGCACCTCGTCTGTACCCCCGTCTCAGGCTGCACCTTGTCTGTACTCCCCGTCTCAGGCTGCACCTCGTCTGTACTCCCTGTCTCAGGCTGCACCTTGTCTGTACTCCCTGTCTCAGGCTGCACCTTGTCTGTACCCCCGTCTCAGGCTGCACCTCGTCTGTACCCCCGTCTCAGGCTGCACCTTGTCTGTACTCCCTGTCTCAGGCTGCACCTCGTCTGTACCCCCGTCTCAGGCTGCACCTCGTCTGTACCCCCGTCTCAGGCTGCACCTCGTCTATACTCCCCGTCTCAGGCTGCACCTCGTCTATACTCCCTGTCTCAGGCTGCACCTCGTCTGTACTCCCGTCTCAGGCTGCACCTCGTCTGTACCCCCGTCTCAGGCTGCACCTCGTCTGTACCCCCGTCTCAGGCTGCACCTTGTCTATACTCCCCGTCTCAGGCTGCACCTCGTCTGTACTCCCTGTCTCAGGCTGCACCTCGTCTGTACCCCCGTCTCAGGCTGCACCTCGTCTGTACTCCCTGTCTCAGGCTGCACCTCGTCTATACTCCCCGTCTCAGGCTGCACCTCGTCTGTACTCCCTGTCTCAGGCTGCACCTCGTCTGTACTCCCTGTCTCAGGCTGCACCTCGTCTATACTCCCCGTCTCAGGCTGCACCTCGTCTGTACTCCCTGTCTCAGGCTGCACCTCGTCTGCACCCCCGTCTCAGGCTGCACCTCGTCTGTACTCCCTGTCTCAGGCTGCACCTCGTCTATACTCCCCGTCTCAGGCTGCACCTCGTCTGTACTCCCTGTCTCAGGCTGCACCTCGTCTGTACTCCCTGTCTCAGGCTGCACCTCGTCTGTACTCCCTGTCTCAGGCTGCACCTTGTCTGTACTCCCTGTCTCAGGCTGCACCTCGTCTGTACCCCCGTCTCAGGCTGCACCTCGTCTGTACCCCCGTCTCAGGCTGCACCTCGTCTGTACCCCCGTCTCAGGCTGCACCTTGTCTGTACTCCCTGTCTCAGGCTGCACCTTGTCTGTACTCCCCGTCTCAGGCTGCACCTCGTCTGTACTCCCCGTCTCAGGCTGCACCTCGTCTGTACCCCCGTCTCAGGCTGCACCTTGTCTGTACTCCCCGTCTCAGGCTGCACCTCGTCTGTACTCCCCGTCTCAGGCTGCACCTTGTCTGTACTCCCCGTCTCAGGCTGCACCTCGTCTGTACTCCCTGTCTCAGGCTGCACCTCGTCTATACTCCCCGTCTCAGGCTGCACCTCGTCTGTACTCCCCGTCTCAGGCTGCACCTCGTCTGTACCCCTGTCTCAGGCTGCACCTTGTCTGTACTCCCCGTCTCAGGCTGCACCTCGTCTGTACTCCCTGTCTCAGGCTGCACCTCGTCTGTACTCCCCGTCTCAGGCTGCACCTCGTCTGTACTCCCTGTCTCAGGCTGCACCTCGTCTGTACTCCCTGTCTCAGGCTGCACCTTGTCTGTACTCCCTGTCTCAGGCTGCACCTCGTCTGTACTCCCCGTCTCAGGCTGCACCTCGTCTGTACTCCCTGTCTCAGGCTGCACCTTGTCTATACTCCCCGTCTCAGGCTGCACCTCGTCTATACTCCCCGTCTCAGGCTGCACCTCGTCTGTACTCCCTGTCTCAGGCTGCACCTTGTCTATACTCCCCGTCTCAGGCTGCACCTCGTCTATACTCCCTGTCTCAGGCTGCACCTCGTCTGTACTCCCTGTCTCAGGCTGCACCTCGTCTGTACTCCCTGTCTCAGGCTGCACCTCGTCTGTACTCCCTGTCTCAGGCTGCACCTTGTCTATACTCCCCGTCTCAGGCTGCACCTCGTCTGTACTCCCTGTCTCAGGCTGCACCTCGTCTATACTCCCTGTCTCAGGCTGCACCTCGTCTGTACTCCCTGTCTCAGGCTGCACCTCGTCTGTACCCCCGTCTCAGGCTGCACCTCGTCTGTACCCCCGTCTCAGGCTGCACCTCGTCTGTACCCCCGTCTCAGGCTGCACCTCGTCTGTACTCCCCGTCTCAGGCTGCACCTCGTCTGTACCCCCGTCTCAGGCTGCACCTCGTCTGTACCCCCGTCTCAGGCTGCACCTCGTCTGTACTCCCTGTCTCAGGCTGCACCTTGTCTGTACCCCCGTCTCAGGCTGCACCTCGTCTGTACCCCCGTCTCAGGCTGCACCTCGTCTGTACTCCCTGTCTCAGGCTGCACCTCGTCTGTACCCCCGTCTCAGGCTGCACCTCGTCTGTACCCCCGTCTCAGGCTGCACCTCGTCTGTACCCCCGTCTCAGGCTGCACCTCGTCTGTACTCCCTGTCTCAGGCTGCACCTTGTCTGTACCCCCGTCTCAGGCTGCACCTCGTCTGTACCCCCGTCTCAGGCTGCACCTTGTCTGTACCCCCGTCTCAGGCTGCACCTCGTCTGTACCCCCGTCTCAGGCTGCACCTTGTCTGTACCCCCGTCTCAGGCTGCACCTCGTCTGTACCCCCGTCTCAGGCTGCACCTCGTCTGCACCCCCGTCTCAGGCTGCACCTCGTCTATACTCCCCGTCTCAGGCTGCACCTCGTCTGTACTCCCTGTCTCAGGCTGCACCTCGTCTATACTCCCCGTCTCAGGATGAGACATGAGAACTTTAGGAGCCCAGTCATGTCTCTCCTCCTTCCCACATCCAAGTGCATCCTCCACCTGCCCCAGAACCAAGAAATTTCCAGTAACTGTATTCTACTCAGTCGGTATAATGAAAGGCAAACTATAGTTTCAAATGGGGAAAGAAAAGCCAAGTTAGCATGCTGGTCAAGCACAGAAGTTGGTCTCTGTCTCTGAAAAATCAAGACAACATTTGCTAACTCCGAAGTTTCCATTCTGGACTGCCAGGCAGCACTCACATCTCTGTAGCACCAGGCCTGTGGTGCCACAGCAGGGGAACCCCACATGGGGCTGAGCTCAGGGCCACCAGGAGTCCTTTTCATGACAGGACACGCGCAGAGGGAAGAAAATGTATGAGAGAACAGTTCTCTTAACACCAACAACAATGTATCATTTTAGAATATCTATCTATCTATCTATCTATCTATCTATCTATCTATCTACATACATATATATATCATCCAGCCAGATTCTTCCATAAAATAATGATTTAAAATTCATATTTTCTTTTATTTACACAAACATATATACATAATCCAGACATACCCACTGACAAATTACATGATACTAGGCTTAAGCATTAAAATGGTGTTAAGGTGATGCAGGATCTTAACCACATCTAATTCTATTTCATGTTAGTTGCTGTGGTGTTGGGGTGAACCCAGGCCTTATACATCCATGCTAGACATGTACCCAACTATGGAGAAGCCACCTCAGTTACACTGTCCTTTTTTAAAAAATCAATTATTTATTTATTGAGACTGTCTCATTACATTGCCTGTGTTCCTGAAGAATTCCTTTACGTCAAGGCTCCCTCCACCTCCCAAGAAGCTGGACCACAGGTACAACCAAACCGTCCATCTTTGTAAGTTCTGTCGACTTTTCTATCAGGTGCAGGACAAGCTCCCAGCCCCTCACCCCCACCCCCAACCACACAGAACTTGGCAAGTGAGAAATTGGCAGGAACAAGAACATTACTTGTTGCTCCTGAAGCAGGCCACCATGCCTAGAAAGGTTTTCTGAAAACACAGGCCTCAGAAGAGCCTTCGCAGACACACTGCCCACATTTATCATTCACTTCTCCAAGATTGCCCATTTCTTTATTAAATTTATTGCTTTCTTTGGAATTTATTTCTCCCCAGAAGTTCCTATGTCATATAAAACTTGTATTTAATAAACTTTTCTTTCTTCTGTTACATTACACCAGGCCCCTAGGCGGAGAGATGCTGTTTCTCCATGCACTTCCGCAGAGCCGGGGAAGTGGCTGTGTTCCCATTGCAAACACACTCCATGTCCTTCCCCTTCTGCCCAGAGACCAGATGAGGAAACACGTCACCGGCGTCCCTCTCCCCCACACTCACTCACGTACCCTGAATGGACAAAACAACTCAGTAGCTCTGCTCAGCAGTCACGTTTGTTTTAAACATAGATTTTTCCACTCCTGTCACAATGTTATTTTTTTTTAAATGTCCAGTTGCTTGTAATTATCTATCAATGCATTAGATGTCGTTTTCTGTCCAAGATGCTGAGGAGGATTCTCCAGCGGGTCTGAAGTGCTTGGCCATCCTCACAGGATATTTGGTGTTGCTAAGTAACAAAGCCGTCTTCCCAGAAAAACATCTAATTCAAGCCACTGCCCAGGATTTTAATAGCAAATGCTCAACACACTGGAATAAAGACTCAGTGGAGTTTCAGATGGTTTAACTCTCTGACCTGCTTCCCATAACAACAGATCAGCTAATACAAAGGCAGTATTACCAACACTTCTGCCTATGCAGTAAGTATAGTATCACTTGTTAAAAATGAGTTATGATCAACATCCCAGTCTCTCTTTTTTCTTATTCAGGAAACAACTTTTAATTTTTGAAGTCAGGGCATGCAGACTTGAAAGGTAAAAATATCTGAAGGAAAACAACAGCCAAGCGGAAGAAACAAAATGTGAGCAAAAGTGGCAAATTTCAGGTGCATATTCATACCGAACAGGAAATGATGACAGTATATTAGCATAAACTGAAACTGCAACCAAAAAAGCAAGCTGTGAAGTAGAGTCGATATTTTTGCCAACATACAGCCCTGATAATGTTCTACAAATCTATTTGGGAAATTGGCGATCAAAACACAAAGCCACTAATCACAATAGCAACCAGCAGTCAGGCTGCTCACACGTGCTGGACACCGCTCGCTTGCAGCACAGACCGCCCAACTCCTCCGGCTTTCCTAAGGAATCTGGAAGAAAAGGAAACCCTTTGTCTTACCATGAGGGAACTGAAGCACAGGTGACAACAGTGACTTGCAGTGTGACACAGGGCACTGATGTTAGGAACCCCAGAGAGTTTGCCTCTGGAACCCATGAGAGAGTCTGGGCTGGAAACTGAGAAAAAAAATGTTTTTTTTGTTTTTTGTTTTTTGTTTTTAAATCTGTATTAGATACAAATAAAATAAGAAATTAAGCCAGGCGTGGTGGCGCACGCCTTTAATTCCAGCACTCGGGAGGCAGAGGCAGGCGGATCGCTGTGAGTTCAAGGCCAGCCTGGTCTACAAAGTGAGTCCAGGACAGCCAAGGCTACACAGAGAAACCCTGTCTCGAAAAACCAAAAAAAAAAAAAGAAATTAAGAGACAACTTGAGTGAGACTCATTACTTCCTGAAGAGAGCATAGCATACAGTGTGTGTGTAGGGGTTGGGGAGGCCCCAACTAGGAAGGAAATCTACAATTTTCCCATTAGGTGAATCAAAACTAATCCAGTGAATATGCTAACAGAGAAAACACAAGGTTTTATACAGGTGATAAAATTAAAGTGAACCTTTCTTATTAGACACTATGGTTACTGCTTGGCACACTGTGAAGTGTCAATTAGAACCTTCACAACATCCACTGACAGTAGGAAAAACAAGCACATCATAAGAAAAATGAGGCAGAGAAGCAGACAGACTCCATTAATAGGCTGAGACTGCTTTATTGGAACACTGAAGGCCTCACCTTTCCACAGGATGAAGGTTGAGCAGGCTTAGAGAGGCTGAGGGTCACACACACACACACACACACACACACACACACACACACACACCAATACAACAACAATGACAACATCAACAACAGCAGCATAAGCAACAAGAAAACCCAAGGCAGCTACCAGAAGTTACAGCTGTTTCCTCTGGTTGAACTGGAGGCCAAGTGGGTTGTTTTCTGTATCTGAGGGACATTATATCCGCAGGTGGAGCAGAGTGATCAGGCTGGGGCTAAGCAGTCCTTTCTGGCTGGGGGCTTTTACCTGACTCAGTTCCTTAGCACCTGAGGCTGGCACCCAGCGCACGGCATGGCACGGCACGGCACATTGTTACACTTGAAACAACAACAAAAGCAGGAGCTTCACAGGGAACAACATCAGTGCAGATCAGAAACATGCTGCTGCGTCAATCAAGACAGGCAGGTGTGTGTACTATGACCCCAGCTGTGGCCAGGGTCACAACCGGGCATAATTAACCTATGGTTTTAGATGCCAAGGAAGCTGTGCCCTTTGGCAGCAGAAAAGCAGCAATCAACTAAAGAAGCTCTGCTTGTTGTTACAGTCGTTTTGATGACCCAAACATAAGGCCTTGTGCAAATTCGGGAAACTTCAGTACAGTTGCCTAGCAATACATTTCAGTGATATACAAACTTTGGATATGAACAAATCAGAAAACTTGATCTAATAAAAAATGATTATGGATTATATATTAGGAAAAAACACAGGAAAGTCCTGGGTGTATTAATGGCACTTTTCTTCCTCCCTCTTAAGTCAGGGTCTCCTCAGTCTGGCCGTGAACCCTGACCCTCCTGCTTTGGCCTTTGTTGTGTAGGGAGTACAGGCGTGTGTGTGTGTGTGTGTGTGTGTGTGCACATGTGTGTGCACGTGTGTGTATGAAATGACAAAATATACAGGAATGCAAAAGGAAAAGACAAGTAATGTGTAGATGCAAGGAACGTAGAAAAACTTGGTTATTACTGCTGTGATGAAACCAGGACCAAAGCAAGCTCAGGAGGAAGGGGTTATCGCCTTAGGCGCCCACATCACAGCCCGTCACTGAAGGAAGCCAGGGCAAAGACTCAGAGTGGGAAGCAGAGGAGCCGATGCGGAGGCCATGGAGGGGTGCCGCGTGCCAGCCTGCTCTCCATGGTTTTTACAACCCACTTTGTTTTTTCCCAGGACCACCCAGACCCAGGGACGGGCCCACACACAATGCCTGGGCCCTCTCTCTCATATCAATCACTAATTAAGAAACCGTCGCCCCACAGCCGGATCTGATGGAGGCATTTCCTCAACTGAGGGCCCATCCTTTCAGATGGCTGAGACTGGACCTGCAGCTGTGTCAAGCTGATATAAAACTAGCCACCGCAGTATATACTGTACACACTCAAGACACATAGTGGAACCCACTGTTCTCTTCATGTGTGCAGAGGTTTGAACATCGCACACTGAAAGACAACAGGATAAAACCACCGACCCACCCTACAATGCACGCCTGTTCTTTCTCATAAAGAGTGAAGCTGAGGCCAGCGCGAGGACTGGAAGCTGCTCGGTGTACAGTTCCTGAGCGGCATACGCGGGGGTCCGATCTGGGTGTGCCCTACTCCGGGTCCCGGATTCGTGCCTATGATAAAGACACATGCTGCAATCACATCCGCTAGAGTGCGGAGGGCAAATCTAAATGGATCTACATCATTTTGGAATTTGTGATTTAGCGTCTGACCTCAGGCTGGAACTTAGGAGTTTAACTAATCAGTGGTGAACACAGTGCTACTTGGAGAAAAAGAGGACATGGAAAGATCGAGAAGATAACTGTGGGATGATGGGGGTGGGGAGCAAATTTAGTGTATTTTACTAGGAAGCGGTATGAAAGAGAAAACCTGTAAGGTTTGCGAGCTCTCTGCTGTGTGAGTGAGGGGGTGGGAAGGCTGACAACGGAGCTAAGGTTTGACACTCAGAGCTGAGGAGAGTAGTGCAAGAGGCGACAGTAGGCTGGCTTGGGGTACACACAAGGACCAATGGCTGACTGCGGCCTGGAGCTTCGGAATGAGAAAGACAATCCTGGAACCACAGCGAGGGCCAGGCCATAGAGCAGCTCAGACCGAGGATAGAGAGGCGCGAGGGCTAGGCCGCAGAGAGCCGCTGAGACCGAGGATAGAGAGGCTGAAACAGCGAGGGCCAGGCCATAGAGAGAAGTTCAGACCGAGGATAGAGAGGCTGAAACACTCTGAGCTCTGTGTGGGGAGAAGGAAGAGAAAGCCTGACCACTCAGCAGGACTGAACTACATACCCAAGAATGACAGCAAGTGGATGTAAATGACTGGAATCCAGGGGAAGGGACCAAGAGTCATTTAAGAAGACAGAGTAAATGGGAGGGAGGGAGGAATGGGAGGATACAAGGGAATGGATAACAATCGAGATTTAATATGAATATATTAATAAAATATAGTAAAAAAGAAGGCAGAGTACTAAGTAATTTTACTCCATTTATTCATTAAAAAAATCTTAATTCCAGCTCTGTAACAGGCACTATACTACTTACTCTGGAGTGAATTAAAAGACTGAGTTAGATACTGTTGAAACCACCTCAAGTTCCAAATATCATAGGGCTCAGCCAGTCACGTGGCGGCACACAGTTAATTATGTGTGCAGTCAGTACCTGACCGCTTAGCAACCATACTTAGTTTGGGGAGACAAAGGAGCCAGTCCAGAATTCAAAATCAAGGACACTAAAGGTCAGAGAGATTAAGAAAAAACAAATAGTATATCAAATAACAGAAGCCAAAGTTCCTCAAGCTGGGCCAGTTTGACTACCGTCAATGTCAACACTGAGGCGCCTGGGTCAGGTCCGCCATCTTCGCTTCCCACTTATCAGGTTTCGGCCTAGCTCCTCCTCTCTCTATTTCAGGCCATGAGACTGACGCTCAGGAAAAGCCCTCTGGTAAGGAGTGGCACGGAGACGCTTTGAGGCAATCAATCATGCAGTAGGAGAGATAGGTGGGCAAATAATCAATCTACAAAGACAAATATAGGTTCATTGACCATCTTATGCTTACAACGACACGAAATCGGGTTAGTGCCGAAGGAAAAGTATCTACGCCCGTAGGGAAGAAAGTAACATGTGCACCCATGTCCAAGGTTTGCCGCTACACTCAGGTGCCCGTGAGGCTTCGTGGCCAGAGCAACAGTTTACAACACCTGTGTTTCCCAAATTATGGTCTCTGAACCAGATGGGGTAGGGCTCCATTTTCATTGCTTTCTGTGCTCTGTGTCAAATCTACAAACTCTAGCTTTCTGGAGACGGGACAAAGCAGTCACTTTTACTATATTATCTTCGTAGGTCTCTATGGACCCGCTGCGGTGGGCTGTGATGTGTATTGCTGGTAGAATGTCCTGAAAACAAAATCCAAGTATGAATAAATCTCCTGAGATATCACCAAACACTTTTTCAATTTGAAAACATCACTGGGAAAAACAATGTAATTTAAAAAGTACTCTTTACAATAGCATGAGCTACTACTTATCAGAACAGGGAGTGGTTTTTTGTTTGTTTGTTTGTTTGTCACCATAGGAGCACTGTGTTGCAAATGCCCTGTGGTGATGGTGACAGCAGAGCAGAAAGGTGAAAGAACTGCACAGATTCTGTTCCCAGTCATTGGTGATAGCCCTGGCACTGGCAGCGTTAGGTGTTTAATTATATTTTCTGGAGGGGGAAAATGATAGTTTCAGATAATTAAACTGTAGTAGAGAGTAGAAAAGGAATTATAACATGGTATCTGCCAGGTGACCTGGCCTCTTGGTGACAGCAAATGAAAGACTCTTCTCTACACGTATACCTGCAACCAGGCCTTGTATACACAATTATCTCAAATGATGTGGGGTTAAGGTGCAGAGAGGAAGGAAGCAGAATTCTAGCTGAGATGCAGCAATGCTCCGTTGAGCTGTCATTAGTCATTTTCATTGTCTGTGTTCGGCACTGTCTTGTTAGCACCAGGGGAGAAGAAACTACCCTAAACATTATAGACAGAGCCAAAGGGTTAGCAAAAATTTATAAATGGTATTTAAAGCACAGACTTAGACATCCCTTAATACCTACACTGATCAAGAGATAGGTTACAAGTTAATAAAAAATTATTACTAGGAATGGGGACAGAGGCCATTGGCACAGTATTTGCCAAATACACACTAGGCGCTGGGCTTTTAGTTCTTGTTTTAAGACAGCATCTATTTATCTCTTGCTGAACTGGAAACTTGCTATGTGGACCAGGTTGGCCTTAAACCAACAGAGATCCACCTGCCTTTCCATCCCAAGTGCTGCCATGGTAGGCAGGCCCTGGATTTTTTTAGCCTTTAGTAGCTCATATTAACAACAATAACAACACCTCTGAAATAAAACAAACACACACACATGCACACATACATGCACATACACACATGCACACACACATGCACACATACACACACATGCACACACACATGCACACACACATGCACATACACACAATTCTCCTACTGCAGTGAGTAAAAGCCCGAGAAGATTAAAACGGCAAAGATGTCTTTTTTGGTTCATTCATATGTCTATTTATTATTTAGAAACAAATTTTAGGTTCAAGGATTTTACTAAAAGATACGTGGTAAAGTTAAAGAAAGCTGGTTTCCATTTTGCTATTTTGTACCTATTAACCTCTTACAAAGCAGTTAATACTACACTTCCATCACGTTTCCAGCCCACAGAACTTGAGAACTTAGTTAAGGATGTAAAGACGTCAGCACAGTGCCCCATGCCTACCAGATCACTGTGCCTGGAGTCTGTTTCCTCACCCGACACAGCTTACCCTATCTCCTACAGAGTTCCTAAAAGCTCCATTAAACCAGTTTTAATTACACAGCATGTTTTAAAATTACTGTTATAATTGCCTTTATTTTACACAAGAGTAAACAGACCACAAGAGTTTAACTAACAGGCACAAGGTTGCACAGAAATTAATTTTTAAACAGTGACAAAGAATATCCCATGAGACCTTTGAAATTTGTTTAATGGGGAAAAAAACAACATGAATTTTATCATTTGTTTTAATGTGATCTAAACAAAATTCATTTCACTCAAATAACACTAAGGCTGTCAACAGAGCTGGAGCCCAATGCAGTGGTACAACACTTGCCTTGCACACCCAGAGCCATGAGTTTGAGTGGCACCATTTCTGAAATAAACAGCACATGAAGAAAACAGAAGAACGCAGCTACCAGAAGACTTTCCTGCCGCACAGAGAGCTGGGGGCTTGTTCACACAGCATTGAGGCCACGGGGAGATTGAAATGGAACTGTCGGGAGGAAGTACCGGTGGGGTTTAAAAACCTGACTCTACTTCATAGACAAGAAACCTTGGGCACACCGTTTACTTAGTCCAGCCTCATCTGGCCATGGGTTAAGTGGAGATAATCCTGCCTGCTTTAACTCGAAGGCTTCATCCAACGGCCCAAGGACCTACGGAAGAATAACAGCTGCTGTGCTTGAAAGGGGGCAAAGGAGCTGCGGGTTTTAAGGCCAGTTTTGTGGCTCTCAAGCTTTGTTAACAAGACTGACAGAAAGAAGGCGAGATAACTCTTCTTGTATTTCTGCTTCAACGAGTATGAAACCAAGTGACTGAAAACACTGGTGGTGATGTCTTTTGAATAGTCAAAGTATTCTTAATTAAAAATTAACCCCTTAAGCTGGGTGCTGTGGCAGAGGCAGGTGGATCTCTGTGAGTTTGAGGCCATCCTGGTCTACAAAGCAGAGTCAGGACAGCCAAGGCTACACAGAGAGACCCTGTCTCGGAAAACAAATAAAATTATTCCCCTAACAGGGAGAGAGGGAATGAAGGGTGCTGCAGATTTCACTTTAGGCCAGTGAGATCGTTCTTTGCTCTCTACTTGGGCAGAAGTGCTCAGGTGTCCACTGAGCCTCTGTCACAGCTGTGGCATCTGCAACAGTGAGAGAGGCGTCTACACAAACTCCATGGGGGTACGCTGAGCACATGGCCGGTCAGTGCCTTCATCACAGCTGTTATGCTCCAGCGGAGAACACTGATGAGCAAGGGGAGGCGGGGCCCGAGGGGAGGCGGGGCCCGAGGGGAGGCGGGGGCCGAGCGGAGGCGGGGGGGGGGGGGAGGGGGGGGGGCCGAGGGGAGGCGGGGGCCTAGGGGAGGCGGGGGCCGAGGGGAGGCGAGGGCCAAGCGAAGCTGGAGCTTTCCTGTGGGCTTAAGGGTAGCTTTCAAAGCAGAGTCAGGTAAACAGGGTCTACTCCCCATATCACAGTATTTTTTTAAAATGTTATACAGAGTTTATTAAATGAGCATGGGGAGAGAAGGAAAGGGGAAGGGGGTACCCCAGAGAGAGGAGAGGTAGAGAGAGAGTGAGCCATTACAGTATTTCTAGAAGGAAAAAAGGCAAAGCCTCATGACCTGAGTTTGGTGGTGGGTTTCTTGAACATAACACCAAAAGTATAGATAGGCAAACGGGGATGATGTCAAAATCAAAAGTCTCACTCGTCCGCAGGTTGAAAATGCACCAGCTGAATGAACAATGCACTTGACAGTTGGCTCATTATTTTGAGTATACGCTGAAAAACATTTAATTCATCAACAAAATGAAACAATTCACTTTAAAAATAGGCAAAGGACATGAAGAGACCCTGCTCCAAGATTACATACAACCGTCAGGACGCACGTGAGGACACGCTCAGCATCAGTGAGCACGACAGAACAAGGATTGAAGCCAGTCAACCATTATCCCACTTGGATGGCTGCTATGAAAGACACAGCCTTGGGTCCTGTGCATGCATGAATGTTAGATGGTAAAATGGTGCTGCTGATATGGAAACAGTAAAATGATCCCTCAAAAAACTTACAAGTCTAACTGCCACGTGATGAGCCATCCCAATATACTTCCAAAAGATCTAAAAGGAAGTCTCAAAGAGATCCACATCTTTATTCATGGCAGTGCCCACCACAACTGCCAAGAAGTGGAAGCAGCCTACGTGTCTGCCAATGACTACATGGGAAGTCACTGTGGGGTACACACACAGTGAAATACATGCAGCTTTTAGAGTGAAGAGAATCCTGTCGTGTATCCCAATACGTGTGAACCCTGATGACACTGTGCTAAGCAAAATAGGCCAGTCACATAAGGTCAAATATTGTAGGAGTCTCTTTAATGAGGTTTAGTCAAAATCACAGGAATAGGAGATACAATGGCGGTTATCAGGAGCCACTGGGTTAGGGCTGGGGAACGAGGCGTGGAGGGAGCAGTGCTGTGTAAGGAGTATAGTCTTAGCTCGAGAGGATAAAAATGCTCTGACTCACTCAGCCTTTGGCTCAGCGGGTAAGCAGTATTTGCTGCCAAGCCCCAAAAGCCTAGTTTGATCCTTGATACCCACTGTGGAAGGACAGAACCAACTTTGTAAGGTGTCTTCTGATCTCTATACATATGAAGTACATCTGTGCGCATGCACACACACACATGCACACGCACTGACACATACACACTGACACACACACACCAACACACCAAAATAAAAAGCTAACCTCTATGAAACCACATACATGAAAGTGTTAAATGGTACATTACATATATTCTTTCTACAGTAAAAGAGGACCTGCTTTAAGAAGTCCAGCCTAGAATTTGTACTTCAGGTTCTGTTGTGATGTGTGTTGCATTTATTCCAACAACAAAATGAGTCAGGAAGGAGGTTGCATAGAAAAGCCCTGCAAGGGAGGAGAGACTTTTCCCACATAGCTGAAAAGTCTAGCAAAAAAAGGTTTTGTTCTGAACTAGGACTGTGACAGTGACATAAAACAGATACCGAAGCCTGTCAAAAGCAGCTGCCAACGCCTTCACCAGCTCCCTTCTCACAGAGTGGCAGCCTGTGTCAGCTCAGGGGCTGCTCCTGTGCGCAGCTGTGAAGCATTTATGACTGAGCTTTGGGCTTTAACATATTTTCTTATTTGCAATATTTTTTTTTCAGACACATAGATGTCACAGCACTGATCTGATCCCACGTTGAAAGCAGCTGACAGGAGGAACCAGGCCAGGGTCTCACACGTCCGTGGTTAGCTGCTCTCCTCACAAGAATCCAAAAACAATAAGGAGAGGCTGGACCTCAGAGTAAGAAGTGAGCAACAGAGCCAAGACAGAGCAAGCCTAGAAACAGCTAATTGACACCAACCAAACATCTTTTAGGGGCAATTCCCAACTCCAGTGTGTAATGATAACTGTGAATTATCCTCAAATAAATGATCTTATGTAATTGTCCTTCTGAGACTTAAGGAATTCTGGGAGCTGGGAGGGACTAAGTGACCTGCCCAGAAGTGCCAGGCTGTGGAGGGCAGGCCCCCACTTACCCAAAGCTGCCTGAAGGTCTTAAAGCCAAGCTCTTCCTACCTGGTGAGGCAGTGCTGACAGCCACCTCCTGCAGCGGCCAGGGGCCCGATCAGAACCAACTCCACACAGAAAGCACCACTAACTCATACAGGACGGTGCCCTTCAGATGTTGAAAATGGGAGACTGAATACAACTCATCCTTCCCAGGCAAGTCATCTTTGTTTGGATGTCAGGGAGTTCTACTGTGGTAACATCACCCAGAGTCAGCCAAGGAGGAGGCTCCCAGGACAGCCCCATGGCCTGGTTCAAAGGGTCCCTGGAGTCATGGTTAAGGCCTGTGTCCAGTTTCCCAAGAATAAATTCCCAAGTGTTTTGGGGGAGCATGGGCCACCACCCAGTCTCCTAGATCTCCAGGTCTGAATCCTTCTGCAGCAAAGGAAGAAGACTATGTGGCTGGGCTTTGGGTTTGGGCTTTGGGGTTTAAACCCAACGCCATCCCTGCCAGGTGTGGCTGAGAATGTCTGGGCTGCCTTTGACTAGCCTTCCCAGATGTTTCAGATGCAATGTGAAAGCCATAGCAGTCCTGAGCTTGGGCTGCTAGCGAGTGTGTGGTGAAGTGCCCTGAAGCACATCGGACAGTGACCCTACTTCCTTCCTGGGCTTCCCTTACTTTTCACAATCCCAGGCCCCATATTTGTGGGTTACCTGTGACACTCACACCCCACAGTCTGAAGGCTGTCACACCCTCTTGTTCTCCTTCCCTGGGCTAGTGAGGAAGACACTTAGCTTCTCCAAGTTTTTGACCTTCCCTTCGCGGTGTCAAAAACAGAAGTAGAATGTTCCGCTGTCTGTGCGGGTCCGCGGGCTACACACTGAGCACTGTCCTGTTCACTGACAGGTTCTGCAACTTTTGACACAGAGTGCAAACTAAGGAAAATGCATGCAGGGAGACCGAAGACAACAACGGAAACTTGAACTACTGGGAAAAGCAAAGCCTAGGCAGCCAACCCCAGTGCAGCACTGCAAGCCACAGCCACCGTGATCACAGGGGAAAGCAGTAATTAATCCTATGAAAACAGACTGCAGGTCTCAGGGGTCTGAGGAACAGCAAGGAAGCTGCCACGGGCTCTGTTACTGTGCAATCCGGATTATCTACCTGCCACACTGTCACTTAGTAAGGAAGAATCAAGAGCAGGAACTAAATAAGTTACGAGTTACCAAACACGAAGCACAACGCCTGCCATGTGAGGAGCAGTGAGGAGGAGACTGGGGTGGATCCACGTGGTGTGGAGAAGCAGTCACAACTGACACAGAACACAGGCATGCCTAATCTCTACAGACACAGCAAAACTCTTCCAGCAAGTCTGGTTATGTCTGGAATTCTCACACTTGTGAGAAGGAGAGCTACAAGTTTCCCCTGGGCTCACTAGTGATTTCCAGGCCAGAATGGGCTACACAGTGAGACTGCTTCAAAAATCAAAATGACAGAGTCAGTCCCTGCTCTACATATAACTGTGGAGAATGTCCTGTCCATTTGGGTAGATCAGAGTAGGGGTTCGATGTTTACTACTTGTATTGTCCTTGGTTAGTGTAATAGTTTGAGCAGAACCCCCTGGGCCCCAATCCACCCATCACAATATTCTTCTTATAGGTTTCTAGGACCCTCTGGATCCTTCTATTTCCCCATCTCCTATATTTCTCTTACCTAGAGTCCCAGTATGATGTCCTCACATCTATCCCAATCTCCTGGTAAGTGAAGACTTTTGTAGGACATGCCTTTTGGTCTAGTGTCCAATTATAAGTGAGTATATACCATGGTGGGGAGGCCTGATGGCACTCAAAGAAAGAATAAGCAGGCTACCAAGAGCCTATGACCATATAGTGGGGGAGGAGGTCCCCTCGGTCTTAGACCTAGGGAAAGGGAAATAGGGTAAAAGCGGGAGGGAGGAACAGGAGGATACAAGTGATGGGATAACAATTGAGTTATAATCTGAATAAATTAAATAATAAAAAATAAAAGACAATTACAAAATTATTATCTAAATTAAAAAAAAATGAGCTGGGTGGTGGTAATGTAGCCCTTTAATCCCAGCACACAGGAGGCAGAGTTGGGCAATCTCAGTGTTCAAGGCCAGTCTGTTCTACAAAGTGAGTCTAGGACAGCCAGGGCTACACAGAGAAACCCTCTCGCAAAATTTTAAATGAATAAATAAATAGATAAATAATCCTAACAACAAAGAAGCATCATAGTATTCCAGCTCCAGGCTTAAGATGTAATCTCTCTCTCGGAACTCTGTATACTGTAAGACCCTTGCTTCATGAAACCGTGAGGATTCCCACTCCCAGGATGCATTCCCATCTGTGCTGGATTTGTTAAGATTTGAGGCAGCAGATACTATAGGACATCGAGTGCCTGATGCAGGCATAAGAACTACTGAGCTAAAAGCCAAGTGCAGTTCAAGACACTATCGAATAAACTACCAATACCACCCTTCTCAACCAGGACAAGCATCGCAGTAAGAAATGACTTGAAGCATAGGCTTTCCAACTTTTGCCTAAACATTTATGAAGCCACCAACTCACCCATTTCCATCCGGCTAACATCCGGCTAACATCAGGAGAGCTGCTCCTTCTCCTCTGAGTGCACTAATTTTCCTGTGAAGGAAGAGAAATGTGCTGGTGCCAAGAGGGAGGTCTGGCTCACGCTGCGCCGTGCGCAGTGAGGTGACCCTTCAGCCCACAGCAAGCCTCCCTTACTGCAGTTGTCCCAACTCACTCTCTTGCTTGAATGAGAACATTCAATATTAAAATGTAGAGTGCTGAAGAACGCAGTGAATGTTCTTCAGAATTCAGACCATCAGCATGTTTTGGAGGTAGGGTAATCTAATTTGCATGTCTATCTGCCCAATGAGTGAATATATATATACACATAAAATACAGTGCCAACTAAGAGAACAGTTTCCAATTTGACTTCGCAAATGGAATGAGTTATTTGAAAATATGTACAGTTAAAATTTGTTAAAAGTACTGACTGTGGAGTCATGTATGCCAACTATAAAATAAGAACAACAATGCATAAATTTATATGAGAAACTATAAAGAAAATAAAGTGCATAAAGCATTTAGCAGAGTATAGTAAACATTTTAAAAAGGGAAATAAATAGAACTAGAAATTACATTTCAGTGTTCTAACATACAGGCTCATTGGGTTAGCTACAACTAGAATTTCCAGTTCAGAAAACACTTCAGCTTGAAAGCTAGAACACAGCGGAAGAGGACCGGTTTCTCTCCCTCCCCTCCCACTGGCCCTGCTCTCAGTGCTTCCTGCTCTCAATGGACTTTCAATTCTCACTGCTGTTCCCCCCTCAAACTCCCCCACCTCCAGTTTCTGTTTCACTATGTAGCCCCCAGCCTGTTCTCAAAATCACAAGAATCTCCCTACTTCAGATTTCAAACACTGCAATGACAGGCATGCCCACCTTACCTGGCACGCGCGCGCGCACACACGCACGCACGCGCGCGCACACACACACGCACACACAGAGGATCATGACAGGCACACAAATATACACACGATGATACATAGATAGATAGATAGATAGATAGATAGATAGATAGATGATAAATAGATGGGTAATAGATGGTAGATAAATAGAAGATTAGATAGATAGAATAAATAGAAGTCAGACAGAGAGACAGAGACAGACAGATAGACAAAGACTGAATTTTTAAAATGTTGACGATATTGCCATAAAGTCATGAGCAGTTAACCCTGAGCAGAAGCACCATGAACACAGCGCACAGCACAGAGCGCACAGTGCACAGTGCACAGCACAGGGCACAGGGCACAGAGCACACAGCGCACAGCATACAGCGCACAGCACAGAACACTGAGTGTACAGTGCACAGCGCACAGCACACAGCACATAGCACAGAGTGTGCAGTGCAGAGTGCACAATGCACAGCACAGAGCACAGCGTACAGCGCACAGCACGCAGCACAGAGCATACAGTGCACAGTGCACAGCGCACAGCGCACAGCACACAGGACCAAGCATACAGTGCACAGTGCACAGCACACAGCACAGAGCGTACAGCATACAGCACACAGCACAGAGATCAGAGCACAGAGTGTACAGCACACAGCATACAGCACACAGCGCACAGCACACAGTGCACAGAGCATACAGTGCAGAGTGTACAGAGCACAGCAGAGCGCACAGCACACAGCACACAGCGCACAGTGCACAGAGCACAGCACAGAGCATACAGAGCACACAGAGCACAGCACAGAGCGCACAGAACAGAGCTCACAGTGCACAGCACAGCACACAGCGCAGAACACACAGCACACAGCACACAGTGCAGAGCGCACAGCACACAGCACACAGTGCAGAGCGCACAGCACACAGCACGCAGTACACAGCACACAGCACATAGCCCAGAGTGCACGGCGCACAGCACACAGTGTACATGCTCATGAGAGCGTGCACTTACAGTTAGTTACGGTCTTAAAGCTTCATATGCTATTGTGATTAAATGCAAAGGACGCAAACATTCCTAATGAGTGCATCCACGCAATGCAGTTTCCAGAAAAGGGCTATGGCAACTCCTGAGCTTTACCATGGCTTTCATACATGAACAACCACAACTTCAGGGTGATGAGGAGATTTAAATGTATTTATAATTTGGATTGATCTAAAGAAAAAAACAAAGAAAAACTGAGAAACTAAAATACAAAAACAACGAGCCAATGGGGTAAGGAGTCTTGAGAGAAGCAGCCTGCTCAACCAGGTTCTAGGCTGTCCCCCCAGTTTGTTGTCAATGCGAGTTTGAGCAGTACTGAAAAGATGACAGATGGCTAGCAGAAAGCAATTCTAACTGCACAACAGAAACAAACCCAGAGAAGACAGTTGTCCCGTGGGTTTCTGTGACGCACTGTTTAAGAGCTCAAGTATTTGCTGGAAACTAAGTATGTAGATTGGATAATAGGTCATGTAGGACCCTCACACCAAAATGCCCAGAAGTGATGCCGCAGAAAAGAACAAAGTTAGTGCTCAGTTCTCTTGAGAGAACAGCCAGGAGCAAGGCTTGCTGGCTTAAATCGGAACTGCTGCATAGATCCTGCTAGTATACGAGAAAATCCAATGTGAGCCACTCTGTTGAAAATGCCCACCTTACCTGGCACACACGCGCGCGTACACACACACACACACACACACACACACACACACACACACACACACACACACACAGGATCATGACAGACAGTGTATCATGCCTGCGCCTCCCGAGTGCTGGGATTAAAGGTGTGTACCACCACGCCTGGCCCTGCTCACTTTTCTTGCAGAGGACTTGCACAGACAATGGTACTTAAGAAGATCCTTATTGGTTCTAATGATTTTATATTTTAAAGGATAAAAAGGAGCTCTGGTCTTAAGACATTAATTTTTTAAAAAGTCAAACAGAAGCTTATGCTATTTAGAGTTCTCTACTGTCACCAGAGCAATGATTTTCAGGACATATGTTTAGCAGGGAAGTTGCTGGTGATGCTTGCAGAGGCTGAGCCCCCCAACCTTACGAAGCAAACGATCAAATACTATTTAGGGACTATTTACACGTAACAGAAAAGCAGCCTCTTGTGTGATGCTCTGATTCCTTCGTGACGCTCTGCTTTCATCTACATCCAAACTGCTGGCTGCTCAGTTTTAAAACTGACCAGAATACCCTTACCCTAACGTAAATACTTTTCCCTTTTCATCACAGTGAAGCCACAAGTAATGCTAATACACGTCTGGGAGATCTCCCTCTTAATCATGATGCTGAAAGGCAAGCATACTGCATGCACAGAGTGTTAAGGATTCTGCCACAGAAACTACTAACACATTCTTGACAGTCCGACAAACTGCCTCACTTTCCAAAAACACCCTATAAGGATGGTCCCCCGCTAAAAGAACTGCGAGGCTCCCGGCATGCACCCACCTTGCTGGTGCTGAGGAGCCCCCACTCTCTCACTTAGGAGAGATGCCTTAGCTTACTGCTGTTTAGATCTTTAAAGCAATATTCTGCACGAACATTCGAACTGCCTCTGACTGCATTCAGCAAGCCCTGCAGATCTCGGAAGCCACGGAAGTCTTACCTGGGAACCCCGCGTGGACCATGCTGCAGGAGTGCTCCCCTAGGGCTTGCGCATCCCTGAGTCAAGGCTGGAAGCGGCTCCTCTCTCTCCACAGACTCTGTCCTCTCTCTCCCCACGACCTTGGGCCTGTTTTCTTTTCTCCTCAGATTTTATTCTTTTGGGGGGCAACCTGTCACTCTGTTCCTATCATGGGAAACAATCAATTAAGCTAATTTCAAGCTCTCCCTCGGACTAACACTCGCATCTGCCAGGAGGTGAAAGCTGCCTGGAAGAAGACTGCCGGAGAGAGGCGAAAACCCTGGGTTCTCCTCAGATGCTGCAGGCTGCAGGCTGCAGGCTGCTGGCTCTGACACTCGGCCACCCTGCTCACACAGGGACTGCATGCTGTGGGCTGTGACACTAGTCACTCTGCCCACACAGGGAAAATAGCTCTATTTTAAAGGAGGAAGCAACAGAAATGCAACTATTTATTTTGTGGCCATTTCAACTGATGCCGTGTTAATATCCCATTTTTCCTACTGAGAAGCACTGCTTTGCAAGGCAGTATAGTATCTTTCCAACACAATTCAGAAGGGGCTGTGGGTTTGAGCTTGCCCCCAGTTCAGAACAGTCATCAACTCTTCCCTACTGCTTCTAGCACAGAGTCAGGTTTGTCACACAGTATTCGGCCCACACTATAAGGCCTTAATTATGCCTCATTAGTGTCTATGACACTTTAAACGCAAGTTAGTTTGGGGGGGAAACTTCAAGGGGAAAAATGTAATTTATAGAAACTGTTAAAACCAAAACCACCTGAGGCCACCTCACCCACCCTACCTTGCCCAGCCCAGGCCAGCACACCTCAACAGACTGTGGCAAACTGCAAAGATGGCTGTCATTTACATTATATACTGAATCTGTCATTTACATCAGTGTTGTCCAACTTTTCTGTGTAAATGGTAGGTTTAAAAAAAATCATTTCTGTGGTTTCTGTTTTTTGAGTCTGGTGGGGAAAAAGTCAAGAACACACAAGGCAATTTAAGTATAACTCAAAGGTGTTCAACAATACTCTTTTAAAATTTATACTTTTGTTAAATTCACCTGAATTATATCAAGGGCTGAACCTTAGAACATTTCACAATTCAAAAAGTAGGAAACTAGTATTTCCTCTAATCACATAGCTAGTATATAAATACTACTTATTCCACTTAATTATAAATAGGAAAAGTCCATTAAAGGGCAATTGACTATGCAGGACATAAGGAAAATCATTTCTATAAAAACTAAAAAATTTTATCTTAATCTGTCTTCCTATAGTTCCCCTCTACTTTGCATTATCAGGAATTAAAAGGAGAACGTAGAAGCCGATGTATTTAGAAAAGCTGGCAGGGGCTGCTCATGCTGCCTTGCTAATTGGCAGTGTGCATTCTCAAAGCGCTTTCCATGCTTGGTTAGTGACTGCTGTTGACTGTAGTGACATCTATTGGTGAGGCAGAGACCAACCAGAGTCCACAAAGGCCCCCAACAGGCAGTTAACCAAGGAGGCTACTGGCTGCTCAAAAGACCTTTGATCATCATGTGTTTGCTCCTCCTTAGAAACAGAGGCAAGCACTGGGTGCAGAGGCCCCAGACAAAGCGAACAAGGACAGATGAGACAGGAAGACTCAAACACTCGCCCCCAGAGTTTTGAGTCCTAATTGGTTACCAAATCACTAAAGGTCAGCCCTGAAGCTGTATTCACACAAGCAACACTAAACAGACTCAGAAGGCTATATCTGTATCTGTGCATACACAGAGATGTAACAATAACAATATGAAAAGAGATCCTGAGTTTGAGAGGGTCTGAAGGGCAGCGAAAGGAGGAAGGAAGGTTATGATGTAATTACATCCTAGCCTTCAAAAGTGAAAAGAGAATGCACTGATACTGGTTAGACCCCAGGTCGGCAGCACCCTAATGGGTCCTATAGGGACCAGACACCCTCCAGCACCCATTTGTCCCAGTTCTGCAATTCAGTGCACCCATCCACCTCCTGGAACTTAAGAGAGTTTAGTAAGGAAGACAGATATGAATCTGACAGTCCCTTTGAAGGCTATACTATGGTAAATGCTATAAAGCAATACGTAAGGGTCACGCACTGGGCTAAGGAGTCAGGTATAGCTTCCAAAGGTGACAAGAGGTGAAATCAGCAGGTTTAACAGCCTTCAAACATCTTCAGAATATCACACAAAGATGCATCTGGAGCTTTAAGGAGAACTAGGACACGCACTATGCCCTCAGTAAACCCTGGCTGTTACCATGTTACTGTAACTGTGTGTACTGCCTGGTTCCCGTCAACTTGACACAAGCTAGGGTCATCAGAGGGGAGGGAGCCTCAATTGAGAAAAGGCCTCCATAAGATCTGGCTGGAAGAGGCCCCAGCCCATTGCGGGTGATACTGCCCTTGGGAAGTAGCCATCAGGCTGAGCAAGCCATGAGGGCCAGCCAGTCAGCAGCACACCTCCATGGCCTCTGCCTCAGCGTCTGCCTCCTGGTATACACCCTGCATGAGCTCCTGACCTCGCTGCTTTTGATGATGAACTGTTATATAGAACTGTGAGCAAAACAAACCCTTTTCGCCCCAAGTTCCCGTGGTCGTGCGTTCCATCACAGCAACAGGGACCCTCGCTGCGACCCCGTGGGATGAAGGATGTAGCTGGAAATGCAGCCGCATTGCTTGTCATGAAGGGGAAACAATAAACAACGCAAGTTTCAGGTCGGGAAGGGGAGGTGGGAGATAGTCAGGGCTTAAACTGAAACTGAGAACAGAAACGAAGAGGTCAGCCTCGGGCAGGATCGAACATTTCATTTTGTTGAAAGGACTTAAAGGGCTGGTGGGAAAAATTCAGGACATCTTTCTCACAGCCGAATGCAAATCTGAGTGGAGACAGAGAAGCGAAGGCTGGACACAGGCCCATCAGTCACTGTAGAATAAGTGAGGTCCCCAAGCCCTTGCTGATTCTAAAACCCTGGCAAAACATGGTTTTCAACTTTGGTGTGCAAGGCTATTCCACATGGTTCTAGCGTCCTGTCTGCTGCTGTGACAAACATCATTGCAAAAAGCAACTTAGAGGAAACAAATTACTGAGCTTTTACTTCCAGGTCACAGTCCTTCACTGAGGGAACTCGGAGCAGGAGCCATGCAGGAACTTGAAACAGAAACAGTGGGCAAATGCAGCTTGCTGACTCACTTGCAAGACTCACCTTTAGCTAACTTTATTACACGGCCCTTGTACATTAATGAATAATTAAGACGATGCGCCCCACCCCCCACCAGACATGCTCACAGGCCAGTCTCACCTGGGCAGTCCCTCAACTGAGACTCCCTTCTCACTGGCTCTAGATTGTTTCAAGTTGATAGCTAAAGTTAACCCAACAGTTTCACATGATCAGTGCATGACACAGGAGGGTAGCAGTCCTGTGGGTAGCTAAGTGCCAATGAGGTATTGTGGGGCCAGGAAAGCTGTGCAACCTGGGAGCCAGTCTGAAGTAAGAGTGAGGTCGAGATGTGCCCAAACCCCAAAACCTCGTTCTAAGACCCACAGGAGTAAGACTGCTTCCTCCCTGCTCTAGGCCTGTGTGTCTGCGCACACAGCTTTCTGGCCCTCATCTCTGCCACTCTTGAGGTGAACCTGGTGGCCAGGTTTCAGGCTAAACTTCCTCACTCCTTATAAGGGCATGTCCAGCAAGCACCTGGAATTCCTTTTCATGCACATGAAGCATTCCCAGCACCTCCGGGCCCCAGCAGATGAAGTATACTCACCCCTAAAACCTCTACCCACCCCCCAAGGTTTATATAGCCCTTGCTACCCACCTCCAAGGCTGTTTCTCCCTCTCTCATTCAGCCTGGCTAACTCACCCACGCAGTGCAGCCCGGTGCAGCACGGCGCCTGGATACCCCAGGGATAAAAGCAGCACAGTGTATGACTGAGTTGCTCCTTACTTCTTGTTTCATAAATTTTAATTAAAATCCAAGCAACTTTGATTAATTTACAATTACAAGATATTTTACTACTGGTCTCCAGAATGCCATAAAATATGTTCAACAAGGCAAGACAAGGCATCTAAAATCCAAGGCCTCACATACCCGCAGTGGGTACTGACTGTGGTATTTAATTCCCCCAAGAGTGTGAGCAGTACTTACTTAGGCTGTGTTAGTAAGCACCCTTTCTCTTTGTCCTTATCAATCACTTGGTGCTACACTCGGCGGCTGCCTGTGTCTTTAGCACCCTCACATCTTCAGTAGCCTGTCACAGCTAACCTCTGAGCTGAATGACAGAAGCCACCGAGAAACAGTGTGTTAGAATCTCATGGAAGTGTCTTCTGGAAACTGCCTTGCTGGGTCACCACCAGGCAGAGCTATCCCCAGATCAATTTTTTTTCCCTTTGTTTTTGTTTTTTGAGACAGGATTTCTCTACGCAGCCCTGGTTGTCCTGGAACTCACTTGTAGCCCAGGCTGGCCTCGAACTCGGAGATCTGCCTGCCTCTGCCTGCCCAGTGCTGGGATTAAAGGCATGTGCCACCACACTCGGCTCACCTCCAGATCAAATTTTAAAGATAAATTTTCAGTTAGGTGTATGTGTGGATACACGCTTGCGTGCGAGTGCTCATGGAGACCAGAGGCATTGAATGCCCCAGAAGCTGCAGCTGCATGTGGCTGTGAGGTGCCCAACACGGGTGCTGGAAAGCAAACTAGGCCCACTGCAGGGGCAGTGTGCACACTTAACCGCCTCTTTAGTCGTCACATTATGCTTCAGGAAATATCGCCAGCTCTCGGGACACTACCATCCCCGTCGGCAGTTTTCATTAGGTGGTTCTTAGGGCAGAAGAAGTAGAATCACCCGAGAATTGTTTAGAAATGTAATTTGTAGGTCCTCCTTCATCTAAAGACCCCGAGTCTGGGAGCAGAACTGTCAGTCAACGCTTGTCAATCTTCACAAGTGTTTCTGATGAACTCTAAATTTTGAAAGCTGTAAGTCTAGATTAGTACTTTCCATAACGTAGGTCATGAAATAAACTCATTTTCAACCAGTGCCTAAACACCAAAGACGGGACAGAAAAGGAACAAAATTCGTCACAGTGTAAAAGTAGCATTTGGGCAACGTGTGCCTCAAATACGTGTGCATATTTCTACACACGCATCTGCATGGTTGTTATGGTTTAGGCTTTACATGTCCCTCAAAGCCCATTTGTTAGCACTGGAGAGATGGCTCAGTGGTTAAAAGCGCTTGCTACTTTTGCAGAGGACTCATGTTCAAATCCCAGCAACCACAGGCTGCTTCATTAACATTCACAATGCCATTTCTAGAGGATTTGACCCCTTTTCTGAATTCTGTGGGCACTAGACATGCGTATGGTGCAGAAATACATACACTCATACACATAAAATTAGATAAATAAATCTAAGAAACAGAAGTCCCACTGTTAAAGGTATGGCAGGCGGTCAGGAGGCGCTCTACACCCCGGGTGGGATCTAAAGTCAGGTGTTGAGGGTGAGCATAAAGGGACATGGGGACCCAGGGTTTCCTCTCTCTTTCCCATACTCAAGCTCGCATTTCCTCACTGTCCTCCCCTCTCCCATCCTCTGGGATCGGAACAGCTCTTAAGTCAAAAGACTCTAACTGATGTGTTACACAGACACAGGCTCAGATCCACAGGGTGAAGTGATCTGATCGGAAACCTTTTCCACATAAAAGCTGATTTCCTTGGAGCTTTCTCACAGGGGTGGGCAGCTGACTAACACTGTTGCAGGGCGTGGTCGCAGTGTTTTTCATCATCAGAAGATGGCCTGAGCCAGATCTTTACGCTCTTAGCTCCTTAGTCACGAGGATGCTATGTCAGTCTCTGAACCATTCTACCAAACGTGGTGCCACAGAATACATTGATTTTTCTCATACTACTGTTTGCATTTTATTTTATATTTAATTTTTATTTCCACCATATTTTATTCAGTGCTAATCACTACTAAAATAGCTGATTGCTTACCACCCTTCTCCTTCATTAGAACAGTAGCTAAGGAAAGGAACATTCCCAGTCACTTTCCCAGACACCTCAATAGTACACACGCATCCATAACATCCAGTCAATAAACCTAACCTATACAAACTCCAGAACTAACAACTAACAAAGCCCTCTAGCGGGCTCTGCAGCCATGTGCATCTCATGGCTGTGCTCTTTCTTATACACCAGCACTGCCAACAGGTGAATTTGAGCCTTCTAGTTGTAGCCACAGGCCTTGGAAGAGTTATGGAATATATTTCACAAAATACAAACTGAGATAAACAGTAGCCCGATTGACTTTTAGCTGAGGCCAGATAAGCAAAATATTAAATTAGTAAGAGTTACAGAACAAAGAAATCCCATGAGATCTATTCTAAAGGAAGTGCCCGAGGCCAGAGGCTTTGGCTGCAGGTGTGCTGTCGGAGCCACGCAGCATTTCTGGGGGTTTACAGGGAAATCAATGATGAGCAGGAGTAAACACCGAGGATGAAAAACATCACAGACAAAAGAAATGAAGAGAAGAGCCTTAGACACAGAGAAACGGATTTTCTGGAGAAACCATGAAATAAAAATTTCTGTAGTTAAGAGAAATTACCAGTCTCTCCTGTCCTCATTCATACGTGCATGTGAGCGTGTGCACACATGACCTGGGGAGATGCTGCTGTTTCCCAAATCTTATGGCATGAAAATGCTGTGAGCGTTAAGTCCACACTATTTTGTGCCTTTGTCTGCACTGTAAGACATTTTAAACAGCAGCGAGGCTCTGCACAGTGCTAGGGTGGAAAGCCCATTCCTACCACTTATTGGCTGTGTGACTTTGGGCGCATTCTTTGACTTCTCTGAGCCCCAGTTTCTCTGCCCATATGAAGCAGAGTCCTGTAGGACATCCAGTCTCTTAGAGACAAGTGAATTGAGCCACAAGTAGACTAGAACTGGCTCTGTAATCAACTGCCCTAACAGCTGTGTGAGAGCAAGACTGAGCTCATCCCCATCAGCACTGGGAGGGGAGGCTGATCCGGCACCACAGAACTGAGTCCGTTTGCTGGTGACTCCACCACAGAAAAGGAGCTGTTTATTCATTTTGCAGCTGATAACATTTATACACAGCAGATTGCACTCAATCAGGCTTTGTTAACTAGCGAACATGGAGCAAGCAAAGGGCCGCAGAGTATACATCAAGCGCTCATAAAGTCAACTTGACTATCAGTTATATTTTCATATTCATTTCTATTTATTCCTGTTTATAAAATAATAAGGTAAACTTAATAATCACAAACAGCAACAAGAACAGCAAAGCCTTTGGAGAGGTGGCGTGTTAAAACCTGTGACTTCACTCGGTCCTCACTATTAGTGGCCGCACTCTGAAGGGGAGAGGCCACACTTAGGGTCATATTCTAAAAAAGGGCTGAGCCCACTTCTAACTCTTAATTTTCATATCAAAATAGTTTTTCTATATTGTAGTAAGAAAAAATTTCTTAAAGGAAGATGTATTTACATATACATTTCAAAGGACACAAAATTCATTCTTGAAAATGCTCATCAATAGCTCTTTTGTAGGTTTACAATTGCGCAGCACTGTCACTATTTACTTTTCAAACCGTTTCCATATACCACTAAGGAAATTAAACAAACAGCAACCACGCTTAATTGTACAGGCTGTACATGCACAAAGAAACGTGACTTCTTCACAGACAGCCTCTAGTACACCTCTGTTCAAATGCATAGTTGATTGAACCATTGCAAAATAAAATTGTAGAACAAATACCCAAGACAGCCACACGACACGCCGCGCGCCTGTGCTAACGCACCAGCAGTACCCAGAACTGACCCTGACGCCCAGTCACACCGCTAGGGTTACAGCCCCGACTCTTAGGGCTTAGCAGTTTTGTTTCACAACCAATAAGTAAAATTAAAGCGCTATACAACATAACTTTCTTAAGCATCCTTTGTTAATTTCAAATAGAAAAGCTTAGGAAATAAAAGCCACAGGAGTTTCGAAGATTAAAAACTTTATTTTTAGCACACGTTCACACACATTTTTGAAGGCCTACAGCCCCATATAGTGATTCACAATAGTCACGGCAGCGTAATTTAATAAATTCCGCATCTACCCTAAATAATGCAAAGGAACTCACTGTCGGTCAGGGCACACTCTTCCTCGCTTTCCTCACTGTCAGCAGGTGGAGCTCTGTAAGGAGGAGGGAGCTTCATCGGAGGTGGAGCTGTTCCGTATCTCTGAAGGTGCAAAGGCCAAGAAAAGAGTTACTTGTGTTTATTTATACAATCCTCTTCAGCGGAAAAAAAATAAAAAAGGCAATCTGAAAATTAGTCAGTTGCAGGTAATTTTAACCATAGCACAACGACCGTAAAAAAAAAAGTAATTTATTTCCTCCAGTTCCTGTTATTTTATTATTGTAATTTTATATATAAATATAGCAATGACTCAAATACAATTCAAAGAGCACAGCCCTTCTTAGAAGAACACACCTCTTCCCCCATGAGAAAGGAAGCCCTGTACACCCCTCTGTACCATCACACTCAACCCTCTGCAGTAGAAACAAAATAATTCATGCATTTTAAAGTTAAGCATAAAGGTGACACAGCCCCACATACCAAAATTATAATTATTCAGTTTTTTTAAGTTACAGAATTACATATTATCCTTTAAAGGTAAATGAAATATCAGATTTTATAAATGGCAGTGTTCCTCCATGGTTTGTAGTTAATACACATTTAGTGTTATAAATAGGAAGTGGTTATAAAGAATAATTATTTCTGCATAAGAGCACTCTGAATTTGTATAGCAAATGACATAGTCACAACATGCGAGCCCCGTAGATAACTAAGGTAAACAAAATTTCATTGTTAAATTACCTTCAGAGAATGAAGACACAGTCTTGAGCGTGAGAAAAAATGAAACATGCCAAACTTTACAGAGCTGCCAGCTGCTGCAGGTAGGCGCTAAGATGCTCAAGCCCCTCACAAACTCCCAGATGGCTACATAGGATCTGCCTTCCTACAGGACTTCAGGGAAGTGCATTCAATTATGCTTCATCCAACAAAAGCACTAATGCAAGGTATAATACCTCTGCTGAGTGGACACTGGCCATTAGAGATGAGCCACGCGGGGAAGTCCTCCAGGAAGAAGACACTCTCTGGGGTCCATAAAGGACCACGTACTTGCACTTCTTGAATACACTAATGAAATCAGTGATTACATATGTGTGGGCAAGAGAAATATTAGGACGCAAGAGTGTTGAATAGAAGTTAAACGTGAAACATTAATTAAGAAACAGGCAAGAATATGACGGCTGTATTCTTTAAGTTGAAAAAAGGTGAGTAAAATGAAAAAACAACAACAAAACCAAATGACCATCCCTTGCCACCCCCCCCCCCAAAAAAAAACCCTTCTTCTCTCAGAACCAGGTTCTTCAGTGTCAAAGATGATCCTTCAAACAAGGGCACGGGCTGAAAGTCTTACTGAGAGCTAAGAATTCCAGCTAATTCAATTATATTCTGTCAACACTCTTGAGAGAACACAGGGTAAGCATGTCCCAGTCCAGGGGGGCCTGGGACCCACCATCTTTCTGCATAGCTTGCAGGATTAAGGTGTGTGCCATGCACACCCCCAGAACCTTCCTGCTCACACTAAAAACGGGTGTGCACATGGCCAAACCCTCCAGGGATGGATAAGGCTCCAGTGCTGGAGTATGTCACAGATGACATCATCAAGCGTGACAGGGAACAAGTCACACTGAGTGGCAGCCTCAGCTTTAGTCCCAAGTACATGATGGCCTCCCTCCACATTTGCTGGGTGTCTGCTGTTGCCTGAAAGACAACAGTGAGGCAAGCAATTCTTTTTGTTTGCTTTTTGGAGATGTAGTCTAATGTGATGTATAGCCCAGGCTGGCCTCTAATTCTATTTGTGGCCAGAATGACCGTGAACTCCATCCCCCACATTCTGGAATTCCAGACGTGTCCTACACTAATGACTGTGTGGGATTCTCCCTCGACAGCAGCGTGCAGTGATTGTGTGTGGGAGAGAGGTGAATACAGCTTTCTTGTCTTGTAAGACGTGAACTAATTTTATATCTAAATTTGAGCCTTAACTCCTTGATTCTCTTCTAATCCCTGAGCCAGGTTTGCCATCTCTTGCTGTTCTTAATAGTGAGTTAAGTAAACACTCAGCATCTGCTCACTTTGCACAGTTTTATGACTACTGTTTTTTATTACTTTTTCTTAAATTATACACTGGCAAGTTTGGAAGTGCCAGTGAGATGCTCAAGGAGACCCACCTTCACTAATTAAACAGACGCCTCAGATATGTACCAATCTGTGAGCTGTTTAAACTCATTTACATGACGCAGTTCTGAGGGAGACAGAACTCTGCCACGTTTTCCTACCTTTCTGTTGCTTATTTCCACGTGTGTTTGTGGCCTGAGTCTGGTGCTCACTTGGGCTGTAACTTAGCAGCAATAAAAATGAATGTTTGGTTTTATGCCCGCCACTGGGTGGCGCTCAGCAGGACGGCGAGCCCCTCCGCACTCCATGGGGATCCACTGTGCACTGAGGAGGTTGAGGAGTTAAGAGAGCTTATGCTCCTCCTGCTTCTGCTTCCTTCAGCAAATCCTACGGCCATGTGCCATGTAAAATGATCCATGTTGGGCATATTGAGTTCTTTAAATGAGTTTTTTTAGGTTCTAGAGCTGTGGAGCACATAGATACTAGATTTATAAATTGTTCTTGGTTATGCTACATTTCTAGAAAGTTCTTAGCATCAAGGTGGGATGATGGTTCCATAAAATGTTTCTTGCGCTTTGTACAGATTTGTTAAAATGTGAATATTTTCTAACTGCCTTGTGTAGTAGAAACCAATATTTTTCAGGATGCTGTATTTCATTCTTGTAAGGATTTTTTTTCTTTATTGTCACAGTCATAATGCTGAGATTTACATGTAAGTTGTCCATGGTGCAGAAAACAGGCTACCCTACCAGACGCTCCCTAACATGTACAGTTAACTGTGGCGCTTACCTAATGTTGCAAGCCATTTGGTTTTTTGTTGTTGTTTTGTTTTTCATTGTACATAGACACATTGTCTGTTTAAGATGCTGCTGGAATTATAGAGAATGTAGCCAAACGGTAATAAACAATGACAGTTAAAATGTAAAAAAAACAAAAAAGAGAGAGAGAGAGTGCGAGAGAGAGCGTATTAGCGTCCTGTTTGATTGCGTGCTAGAACATGCTTTGGTCCTAAAGAAACACTTCTCTGATTGTTTGCATGTCTGTCTGCAAGGGACGCAAGGTTACATGGCTAGGACACAGCTAAACGCTGCCTGCCTTTTGAGGACAGTTCTTACTGCTTATCCTGAATGTGACATACTTTCTTTTTTTAAATAAACTTTAACAGTCCTTAAAGCGAAAAAGTTTTCTCATGAACTTAGAAATTAGTGTTATTTAAACTTAATATTTACTTTCCAGAAAATATTGAAACTGAACATACTATTTTGAGTATGCTGGTTTTGTGATAATTTTTTTAAAAAATTCCTTCTTCAAAAAAACCACTATCTCAGAAACTTTAAAAGAATCTAATCATTTTCATGTGTTTGTTAAGGGGGAGACTGAGGCAGGTGGTATGTGCACATGAGTTCAGGAGTCCGTGGAGGCCGGAAGGCTCAGATCTTCAGAAGCTCGAGTTACAGGCAGCTGGGATCTGAACTCATGTCTCCTGCAGTGGCTCTGCATCCTCCATAGCCCTGAGATCCAGGGTGGGCTGTTCTGCAGAGGCTTGTCATCTCCGCACTTGGGAGATGGAGGCAGGAGCCTCAGGACACCCTGCACTAGATAAGTGAGTGTAAAGACAGTCTGGACTACACAGACCCTCTCGGAAAAACAAGAGCAAGCAAACAAAGAAAAACAAAAATTAAATACAAATCAAGACTCACATAGTCAACGTGACTTGATAATTCTCTCAACAAATGCCAAAACAATAATATTATACAAAGAGCAGTCTAACTATAACCAAAAAAAGTCAGAAAGTAATAAAGTCTTGACCACAAAATGTAGTATTTCTAGGAGCAAATTCAAGGTTTCTACTTTCTGAATTGTGAACATTAATGAACAGAAATAATTTCTAAATTTACATAGACTCTAAATTTATATAGAAATAAATGAACATAACCACGCAAAACTTTAGAGAAAAAATACAAAAAAACAAAAACCCCACTCTACCAGAACACAGGACTGATTGCCAGGCATCAGTAACTGAGGAGCAGAGCATGCTGGGATAGACAACAAGCTGATAAGAACAAGGGCAGCAGCCAGTCTCCCTCCACAACTCCAGCCAGGACAGGCTTGTACTGTAAACTCTATTTTACTCAGTAAGTTCTATTTTACAATATGCCAATTTCTTTGATGGAGTAAAAACTGAAGAAGCATCCTATCTGATACCATACCCTAAGATAATTTTTAGGTCAATAAATTCTATCAGAATAGATGCAGGAAAACAAAATGGGTGATTAATTCTGACTGATGAAAATAATTTTTCCCAAGTAGAGGAAAATTTTGATGTGGATCTTCCTGGAGAAAAGCAACATGTAAATGATAAACTTCCAGTTGTGACCAGCATGCTCTGGGAATGGCCACCCAGCTGGAACAAACAGGAAATAGTGACAGATGTCCTTCGTTGACGTGCTTCACAGGCCACCAAGCCTATGCTGCACATGGTTCCTGCTTCATGTTGTCAAGAACCAGGCTCACGCACAGCAGAAAGCCAGAGCTCACCTCAGCAGGCTCACCTCCCACTGCTCCCCCAGAGCCGGCTCGGCTTACCTTCACTTGCCTTTCTTGAGTGCCTTGGTCTTGGTTCTTGGCAGGGGCTTTGCCTTTGTTCTGCACACTTGGGATGACCTATCAGCACCAGAGAGACGGGGAGGAGGAAGGAAAGTGGAGTAAGTTCACATGTCTTTTTCTGAACTTGCTGTGATGGTGCACAGCCACAATCCTAGCCCTTGGGAAACTGAGGCAGGAGGATCCCAAAGCCTGGACTGAAAAGTGAGCTCAAGGCCAGAAAACAAGGTGAAAGCATGTCAAAGACGGATGCATGAGGGCCTACGTTAGTTTGATGCCAGTCTGGCCTACACAGCAAGGTCCAGGCCAACCAGGGCTATATACTGAGTCCATGTCTGGGGAGAGAGGGAGGGAGGAAGGGAGAGAAAAACATCCCACTCCCCACTCTCCCGTCTCTCCTCCTTGATTTTCTCTTAGTGTGGTGTTGGTGACTTTTCTCACTCTGCAGCTCAGGTAGGTCCAGCACCTGCTATGTAGTCTAGGCTAGCCTCAAACTCACCATCTTCCAGTTCAGGGCCACAGGTGAGTGCCATGGAGGTGGGTGCCATGTAACTCATTCCTTTCTGTTTGTTAGTCTGTTCCAGAGCTCATGCTGGGCATGGCAGTGAGCAAGCTGTAGCCCTTGGTTTTGTGGTTGTAGACAGTAAAGACTTAACAAGCCTGGTGACTTCATCTCAAGGTAAATGTATGAGAAATTCAATGCAGGCAGTCAGTAAAAGTAGATAAAGTGAAGAAAGTATGTGCTTAAAACCATGTATGTCACAGGAACAAAGACATTTAAGATTTGTATGTAAGGTGAAGACAGAAAAGACTACAAAGTTAGACCACCGTCATTGAAATATTTTCTTGTGCAAAGGAGGTTTCAGTGGTGACCTCAGTTAGATGCTAGGAGACAGGAGCCCTCATTTATTTGACTTCTGAATTCCTAGCTGAAATGTTATTTAGCATACTTCATAGGCGATAATTAGCTCACTATTACATGGCAGATGGATAAATGGCAAATTTATTTCTTCTATCCAGTGGGAAATGGAGTTGAATGATTTTCTTTTGTCATTTCTGTGGTTAGTAGACTAGTTTGATGCACAGATGCATTCAGTAAGTATTTATTTATAAGTAAAAGAAGTTCAAGTTTATGATTTTAACTTTTTATTACTTTCTTGCTTTTCCATCCCTCCCTCCCTCCCCCTCTCTCTCCTTCCTTCCTTGTCTGAGCGTTTCACCTGCATGTATGCCTACTCACTACACGCATGCCTAGTCTCCGTGGAGGTCAGAAGAGGGCATCAGATGCCCTGGAATCACAGTTATAGGCAGCTGTGATCCACAGGGTGGGTACTGGGGTCCTTTACAAGATCAGCCAGTGCTCTTAACCAGTGGGCCATCTCTCCAGCTCCTTGAAGTTCATGTTTATAAAACACTACATTAATTCTTACTGATCCTGACAGCACAGATTTCTTATTTTGATTGGCTTATGGCTTTGGAGACTGGAACTCACATGTTACTCCACAACTACTTAGAACTTGGGGTAGTCCGGGCTGGCCTGCACTATGTTCGTGTGCTACCATGTTCAATGAAAGGTACAGCCAGGAGCTGGCGTGTCCTCCTGGCTCTCTCTCTGAAGCAGCTGCCTCTGGCATGTGGCTGCTACTTCTCAAATAATGTCCCTTTGTAATGTTATTTATGCAGCATCTTAGAGAAATATGGTCTTTTGAGCCATGATTTTTTCAGTCCTACACCGTGAATCCAGAGGCTCGCCATGTTAGGCTCTCTACTGCTGTGCTGTACTGCTGACCACTCGTGATTGGGCTCAGACTCCTCAAACGGCTAACACAAACAATTATGGCATAAAGCCTGATGGCTGACATAAAGGTAGGAAAAAAATTTTTTTCAGAAAATTAAAAGAAGTGCCTGTCTAGTGAACATTAAAAACAAGACAAAAACCATCCACTTTGATCTAAATGCAATTTAAGATAAAATTTTATTCACTTTTACTATATTAAGTAAACGAATTCAGAAGTCGTAAGGGCTCAGAAATGCTTTGCTTCAATAAAAACGACTGCACTAAGTTCTTCAAAAGGTTTATTTTTATTTGTGTGTGTGTGTGTGTGTGTGTGCGCGTGCGCGCGTGTGCGTGTTTGTGCCCTCAAAGGCTAAAAGATGGCGTCACATCCCCTAGAGCTGGTATCACAAGCTGTTGTGAGCTGCCAACCATGGGTATTAGGAAGCCAACTTGGGTCCCGGGAAGAGCAGCACATACTCTGCCCTAAGTCATCTCTCAGCTCTAGCAATAACTCACCTGTCAGTCAGATTCCCTGTGAGCACTGGCTCTGTACTTTCGCCTTACTCAACATACACTTAACAACCTGCTTACAAGATGACAGCCTACGGGCAAGTGATTCTTCTCAGAACCCAAAACCAAAACAACCTGGGGTCGGCTTCCTGCCATGACAAAACCAGGCAGAGAGATAAAAGGCAGGCAGGTGCTGAGAGCTGTGCAGCGTCCACTGCCTCACATGATGTCCACATTCTGAGTAGCAAATGCATCCATCTGTATATACTAGCCACCGGCGATGCTCAGAAGATACAATGCTCACCAAAAGCATTACCTCGTACAGGAAAATAGAAGGCCATGTGTTCCATGTAACAGTGAAAAGTACATTCATGTGATGAATACGAAAAATGTACACGTAGGAAAAGAAGGGCACCAGCGTAAAGCCGTGTGACAAGGAAGCACAGCCAGAATGCTGGACAGAAAGAAACAGCGCATCACACTGCTCCTGGGGGAGTTAGACTGGTGTAGTACAGAGCTGTGTTTACTAAGTGCTTAGAGAACAGTGACGTTCAAATTTAATTCTTAATGGCATTTAAGGGATGGCTGAGGAGATTTTAGTTTCAAAAGGGTTGTTTTGTTGTTAGGAATAGGGGTGGGGTATAAAAATACACACAAAGCTACCACCAAAAGCAGTTACGCTATTATACGGAAAATATTTCCTCGCATAGAAGTTCCTGAAGGGAAGTGCAGAGTGAACACAGGTTCCGCTCACAAATGAACGCCTGCTAAGTAAGGTAAGTGCTGGAAACACCGGAGACAAGGAAGTTCAGGAAGGGGTGTGTCTGTGCTGGTCCTAGTGTGGCCCATGAGAACTGTCCTGTGGTTGACAACGACAACGATGATTTTTCCAGCATGAAAACACTTCTACATATTAGTCCTTTGAGGGGCACAGCATTAGGAAATGATTTCTTTTTAGGGTTTTGAAGAAAGCTCAAAATTTAACGTGAACTGTGAAAAGACAGCTGGGCAAGATGGCCTACACTTGTAATCCTAGCTCCGTGGGAAGCAGTGGGCTCAGGAACTGGAACCCAGCACGGACAACTGAGTAAGCCTTTGTTTCACATAAAAATTAGGGGCTAAAGATGGAAGAGGGTGGTTAGGTTGCTTGCCTAGCATGTGAGAGACTCTAGGTTTGATCCCTAGATTGGATTGGATTGGAATTGATTGGAATTAATTTAATAAAATTAATTTTGGAAGGGGGGAGTGTAGCTCAGGAGTACAGTGCCTGTCATGCACGAAGCCCATCCTTTGATGGCTGGTACTGCAAACTGTAGGAAGTGATGAAACCTCAAGGGCACTGTCTGCATCTGGCACCTTCCATCCTGAGGACTTGTGGTAAGAATTAATCCGAACCCCTTTAGCGAAGGTACGAAACTTGACTTGTCATTGGCTGGGGAGTACTCTGGGCTGAGCCAGGCTAAAAACGGAACAAGTCAGCCTGGTGACTAACACCACTGGTTAGCACATACTCAGGGATGGAGGCCAGAGGCCACAGTTTGGCATCCTGCTCTCCTCCCTGGACCAAGTGACATGGGCGTGGGAAGATGCTGAGGCGATGCTCCTGTTTTTACAGCTGGGTTTATGTCATCCATGAAAAGCCTTTTATCTCAGCTCTAGCCACAGCTCTAGAGGCTCAACATTTTTAGTTGAACCTATAACCATTCAGATGTTCTAAATAATTTTCAGCAGGGCACTTAAGGTGGGCTGCATAATGCAAATCCTGGGTGACTCATTTCCACTCACAATGGTTCCTTTGGATGTGTCATTTGGCAAAGAACAGTCTGGCCAAATTTCCTGTGGAATGCAGTTCTAGAAATAAAAGCATAGCCACAACTACATTCCCCATATTACCAGATGTGGTAGTTTAAAAACTGGACTCCAACGAGCTTAACTGAACCTCAAAACATGAGAAGAGAGGATGTGTGCAGCTCACCCTCTCAGTCAGTCTCACTGGGGAGAGCAACACACTGAGAACGGAAGGCACAGTGCTGGAGCACGGCTGCACAGTGGAGCTGCCCGCTGTGGCCAAGGCTGGGGCCCCTGTGCAGAAAGTGCTCTTCTGTGTGTAAAGCATCCCATCAGAGCCGGGGTGCTGGGGCAGCCAGCGATCCACTCAAGTCTTATCTTCTGTATTCCCTGAAGGTCTACATTACAGTATCGAGTCACAAGGGAATACTGTTAACGATGTGCTCCTACTATTCGGAAGTACAGACCGCTCCCATTTCTGGAACTCATGACTATGGAGATTTATACAGCCTATATCACACCAGCACAGCCTGACAAGGTATCTGTGTTTACAAGAGTCAAGCATGCGCAGCATCAGATGGCTTTTATACCTGACTCTATTTATCATCACAAAAATGAAGTGCTGTGTCACTGTGTTAGCAGAACTGGAAAGCAGGCAAGAAGGGACCGAAAACAGGACCCTGTGACCCTCAGGCTTCTTTAAACCAACGTACAGGGTCCTGACTCAACTTAGGCCAGCATATCAAAATTTGGTGTAAAAACAGAAATCGACAGACAAAGCTAAATCTGTGTGGGGCTAATACATTTCCTACTAGTAAACCAAGCAGCGGCGACGCTGTGGGGATACTGGGAGACAGAGGTGAGCAGGATGAACAGAACAACCCTGTTGAGTTAGGAAGTAGACCTCACCCTTGGGGTGGATGACAGGCTCTGCACCACGAACACCACAGGGTTTCCGGCGCTCTTGATGGCCTCTACGGCTTCTGCATGGGAGGCATTCTGCAGGTCTATGCCAGACACCTGAAACACGAAGAAGGCGTTCTGGTTAGAAAGGCACCAGACTGTGGGTGGGCTAGCCCAAGGCTGTGTGCGTCATCCTGGGTGTGAGAAAAGCCAGCAACTAACGCAGCTAGGGAGTGGAAACCACTACATGAGAAGCTGGTGAGGTTCCATCCCAGCCGAGGTCTCTCCGCAGCAGCACACGGCTACACATAACAGAAGCACGCCGCGGGGCGGGGGTGGGGAATCTTGCCAGACCTCCACTGTCTCTTCATTAAACTGAGCTACTTAAACCATCATTACAACCCAGAATCTGACTACACCTCGGTCTGTGCTAACAAAAGAAGTGTCCAAACACACACAGGTTCTTTTATTGAGAGCACTTGCAACCTTCAGGGCCCCTTGTTACAGAACCTCAGAGCCTAACTTGCTAAGAGGTGCAGAGTTTCCTCAAAGCACACAACCAGGGCCCCAAGTCCAGTACAGAACAATGGCTTAGCGGCTAGGGTGGGTTTCAGTCAGCAGGGTCAGCACACTGCTGCAGGGGCATGAAGAACAGGACTGAAGGATGGATGGTGGTGCTGCCCTAGCGGAGTCCACGGTGGGAGATGGGCATGGTGAGGAAGGGAACTGACACGGGGAAGCAGCGGACCTCAGTTCTCCCAAGGTTAGAAGCAGGATGCAGGAACTCGCCTGCTCACACGCATGAGGACATACTTCTGAGAAAGAAAGAACTTCCTTAGAAGTTCTTATGAATCTGAATCTTTCATGTTACTGCTTAACGATACCTATTTACAACATGCAGACAGAACTCACACTGGTTCTGAATAAAAACAAATCAAATCCTGCTTTATAGCAGGAGTCACAGGAAAAAAGGAGACAAATGATTCATCGCACTTGATGCAATGTGCGGTAAAATGTAATCTCCAAGGCCCACCATTAACCTTAAAAAACTTCAAAGGTTTATCTTATTTCTGTGTATGTGTGTACACATGTCTTGTATGCACCAGTGTACACGTGTCACACATGTGCCAGTACTCGCAGGGACCAGAAGAGGGCATGCGATCCCCTACAGCTAGAGCCATCAGCAGTGTGGGCAGCTTGCAGAAGGCAGTGGGCGCATATTAACCTGGCCCTGTGGAATGGGAGTCAGGGCTCTCAGCCACTTAGGCATCTTTCTAGGCCCCAAACTCCTAATTTAGAGAAGATGAAAGCAGGTGGCCGCTCAGGGAGAGGACATGCACATGGACACACAGCAGCCAACAGGACACAAATGAAAGCTTCAGCAGGGTGTCACTGCCGGCCTCTTAGTATGCCACACAGACAACACTGTCTCTAAATGGGGAATGTGGACAGACTGGGTCCTTCACTCATAGCTGGTAGAAATATAAAATGGCTCAGTCAATCCCGAGAGGAGTTTGATAGTTTTAATCAAATTTAAAAATGGACTTAGCATACAATCCAGGCAAGTAAGGCTTGCATAAATTCCAGAGAAACAAAACACTTGTTTGTGTTTGGTAATTACACACTTTGGTATGGTGACATACATCTGCAGTCCTGGCCGAAGGTGAAGGTGGGACACATGGGAGTGTATGGCAAGCTTCAGCTGTGCACAGGTTCAAGGCCGACCTGGGCTCCATGGACCTACAGATGACCACTGTGGTATCATCCAACAAGCCCAATGCGTGCATCCATTCCGATCTCAGAGCATTTTGAGTGTTTTCACCTGCATTTAATATTTAGCTGCCAGGGCTGGAGGGACCGTCTCAGCAGTTAGGAGCATTTGCTGCAGAGGTCCTGGGCTCAGTTCCTAGCACCTACACGGCAGCTCGCAACCACTCGTAGCGCAAGTTCCCAGAGCATCTAAAGCCTTTCTCTGGCCTCTGCAGTCTCCTGTACTCACAAGATACACACACACATTCATGCAGCACTCACACACACGTGCAAAGATAATGAATAAAGGGTGAATCTTAAAAACAGATAAGATTCGTCTCCCCTAAAACTGAACATACATGAGCAATGGATCCGTCCCCTTCCAAGGCCAACTTCCTTCTGTAGACAAGATGCACGCACAAAACATGGAAGTGGCAATAGGTTCTAGGGGAGCAGGTGGCATCTGTTCTATGTACAGTGCTATGCTAAATCCTTCGGTCAGCTGGAGTTCTTGCCGGATCATTTTACTTGCTCCCCCCTCACAAGCTAGAGATGTTCAGAGTGTGCATATGGCATACAAACTAGGGCACCACAAACGGACGTTACCGACTCAATCCAATCACACTAAACATGAAGTTTGCTTAAGTGATGCTTCTACTGACGCAAACGTGGTGAGTAAAACGTTGCTTCAACTTCACTTACCTCAAGAATTTTATCTCCAGTTTTAAGCGCGTTGGTTTTCCCTGCAGGACTGTCTTCCAACACTTGTCTGATGAATATCCCTTTAAGCTCCTCCCCATTCCTCAGGCGTTTTATAACTGTTTGTCCACCAACGATGCTGATGCCAAGAGACACGTTGGGCTCCCTAACAATCTCAACACTGTAAAAGGGACAAAGAAAATACACTCCTGAATAAGGCAATTAAAACTGCTGTATTGTCATCGTAAGTGTTCCATGTGAGGCACAGCTGAGGCTCATGTTTTATGAAAATTTGCTAATGTACTTTAGAGATGTCCTATAAAGGATGCTAGCTCCAAAATTATAAGATCCTACCGAGATCTGCGACACGTAAAAGTTTAAAATTTGAAAAGACAAATCTCTCAAATGAGAAAAAGTTCTTGAGATTGGAAGATGAGTTAGCTAAGACATAACACGCCTCTCTATCAAAGTGCGACCAGTCCATTCACTTACATGGACAGCGCTAGCGGAGAGACCCTGAGAAAATAACAAAGAGGCGAAGACTCGAGAAAGCACACATTCACTCTAACAAGTCTTTGCTTTCCAGGGAAAACTAAACTTGTTACTGCAGCTCACAATGCACTGCCCTTCCCAGGGAGAAGGTCTGAGTGTGAGGTTCTTTGTAGAAGGTCACCTTTATCTGCTTTTAAGCTTACACGGTTTCTTTGCTTTCTACTTCTACATCACTGCTTTTGTTTGTTTGTTTGTTTACTGATTCACTGTTACTTGAGATGGTCTCACTGTATAGCTAGGCCAACCTTGAGTTGGAATTCTTGTTTCAGGTCCCCAAGTGCTAGGACTACAGGCATGTGCCACCACGCCACCCACACACCCATACACATACCTAAACAAATATTTGGTTTTTATGCAGTGTCACTTAAAAAACAAAAAGGGAGTAAGAAATGAAATTTACTCCTATGTAAGTTTTGCTTTAACTACAGAAGCATGACCAGGCGTCAACTCAATTTTAAAATTACTCCAAAAATACATCATCAGAGTCTCTAAGACAAAACTCAGAATTGCAAAATAATGGTGGGTTGGGTGGGGGGCAGGTAACACAGCATAAAACCAGAGGGGAATACTGAAGGACTTAATAATCATAAGACCCAGGTGGCCTGGCAAGTACTTGTACAGACAATCGCATACCAGAGAAGATGAGCTGGTCTGTGAACCCAAACCAGACGCAAACAAAGTCTCCGCCCAGGAAAGGAGAGAGAGAGAGAAGCCTCAAACACTGTTTCTGGACCTGTGGCTGTGGAGCACCTATGGCGGCACCTCACCAATAACTGACTGTGACAGGCACGATGTCCATCACCGGCGGCTTCCAGAGGGACATTTCTAAGTCGCTTTCTCTAAGACAGCATCAAAGAGTTTGCTAATATTGGCTAACAGACTTTAGACAAGGCAAAAGAGAATTAAAATTCAGCACAGAAAATATTACTGATTTTAAGTCTCAATTACAATGACTAAGTGCCTTGGTTAGGGTTTCTGTTGCTGACAAGACACCATGACCAAAAAGCAAGTTGAGGAGGAAAAGGGTTTTGTTCTGTTTTGTTTTTTGTTTTTGGCTTAAACTTCTATATCCCTTTTTAATCATCAAAGAAAATCAGGACAGGAACTCAAACAGGGCAGGAACCTGGAGCAGGAGCTGATGCAGAGGCCATGGAAGGGTGCTGCTTACTGGCTTGCTCTTTATGGCTTGCTCTGCCTGCTTTCTTGTAGAGCCCAGGACCACCAGGGCAGGGCTGGCACCACCCACAGTGGGCTGGGCCCTCCCACATCCCACATCCATCACTAATTATGGAAATGACTCACAGCAGGGGGTCCCCTCCTTTCAGAGGACTCTAGCTTGTGGCAAGCTCCCCCAAGCCTAGCCAGCACACTAAATAAGCTGTAGAACAGAGCATGGGTGGGTGTGCTTGAGCTGAGGAGGGCAGTGGCATGCACTCACATTCTTGGTGGCCCCCAGTGGCTGAAGTTCGGTGTTTCCTCTCCTTCACCCTCCTCTCTCTCAGGTAACTCACTGTAAGGGAAACACAAGACAGTCTTATTTTTGAAAGTCCTTGGACACGTCAAAACTGCACGATCTAAAGGTAAATAATTAACCTTTAACCTTTTAAAGTACTCCCACCAATAAATAAAAGCAAACATTCACTGCTTTACTACTCGATGCAGCAACTTTCACATGGCTCCAGGGTACCACAGAATGATTAAAAACTGGTAAGGATGATGTTCTTATTCTAAAAGATTGCCTTTAATTTGCACAATCTCACATTTGCACTGGTACCAAGATAGACCATTTTTTTCTGTTCTGTACAGAGTCTCACATTGTACACCAGGCTGGCATCCAAGATACACCAATCTCATGCCTTGACATAATCCCTAGTACAAGGATTATGGATGTGGTGACTACGCCTGGCCTAAGTATGTTTCTCCAACCTTGTGCTGATTGGCCGACCAGCTCACTGGACAGTCCAGACACTCACTGTTTTATTTTTACCTCAGCAAGATCAACTTGCTGAGCTGGATAACAAGAAGTGCTGAACTGTAACTAGTGATAACTGCTATGGAGCAACTAGTTAGATAGGGTGCTGACTGGTTTTGCTTATGGTGTTTAGCACAGCAACAAAAAGCAAAGCAGAACAAGTAGGGTTTTTTTTTAATTCTTAGTTTTCACTGTTTAAATTAGAAAAAAATAATCCCTTGGTATTTGTGACGTTTTCTTTGCTTTGGTTTCTGATTTTTTGAGCTAAGGGATGTAATTTCTATAAGGACGGCATAAATGGCCTCCATGGCCCATTTATGCTGTTGTTACAGGAATTACATCCCTCACCAGGACCAAAAGCAATTTGGGGAGGAAAGGGTGTGTTTTATTTTTCAACTTACAGCCCCATCCTCTCAGAAAGCGGAGGCAGGAACTCACGGCTGGGACTGAAACAGAGCCCTTAAGAGACTATGATGCAAAGTGGCCTGCTGCACAGCTCCGGGTCAACTAACTTTTCTTATACAGCCAATGCCTGAAGTGGGCTTGCCCCTCTACAATAATTACCGTCAAAAAATCCCCCGCAGGTATGCCCCCAGGGCAGCACCATTCTACTGTGTTCCCCTCTTCTTTGGTGACTCTAGGCTTTGTCACGTTGACCCGTGAGGCTAACAATGACACTACTGGTTCTCACAAGCAGTAGTGAGGAAGCAAGATAGTGTCTAGCACACGAAAAGAACTGGATCTCTTTTTCTTTGATAAGGATATAACAGGAAATCGTCTATTGGAAGAGGCTCAGCACACTTTCATCACCTATTATCACTCCTCAAGGGGCCGGTGAACACACACTGTAACTTGTGACAGTTACCCGTACTCTAAGTGAGGTTCAGAAAGTCAGGAGGGCTATACAATTGAACAAACAAATCCATATTACCACGACACATGGCTATACCGCCTAATCTGAATTAGAATCCAACAGCATAAGTCAGATGCCTCTATTGTACATAGTGGGATGTAAATTTGCACAAATATTTCAAACATTGAGGAGACTTAAAATTATTTTCGGATTGCTTTCATTAATATTTTTTAGTTACTATACTCAGTAATGGGTTTCATAGTGACACTATCACACCTCATTATACTTTTATTTCCCTCCCTGTGAGGCTCCCTAACCCTCTCTTAGTGGCCACACACACATACACACACACACACACACACACACACACACACACACACACACACTAGCTTCCAGCTGCTTTTGCTTCACTTACACACTCTTACCCTGTTCTGTGCCTTCCCCTCACTTTGGGCCTCCACCTCCCTTCACAGCACTCTTCCTAGTATTGATTTCCCTCCCATCCTATGCACACAGACACACAGACATAGACACAGACACACAGACACAGATAGACATAGGCAGACACACAGACACACACACAGACACATACACAGACACACAGACACATACATACACACACACAGACACACACACAGACACATACACAGATAGACATAGGCAGACACACAGATACATACACACAGACACATACACACAGACACACACACAGACACACACACACACACACACACACACACACACACACACACACACATCCATCTAAACCTAAGCTCCACATAAGAGAAAAACATGCAACACTCATCTTTCTGAGCCTAGCTTATTTCATTTTTGTTTGTTTGTTTGTTTGTTTTTGTTTTTTGGGAGGGGGTTGGGTTTTAGTTTTGGTTTTTTTGGAGACAGGGTTTCTCTCTGTAGCCTTGGATGTCCTGGACTTGCTCTGCAGACCAAGCTGGCCTGAACTCACAGAGATCCACCTGCCTCTGCCTCCTGAGTGCTGGGATTTCAGGTGTATGCCAACCGGCTGAGTCTAGCTTGTTTCTACAGCTGAACCAAATCTTGTGCATTCGTGTCACACTGTCCTCACCGGTCCTTCTCTTGCTGGACACTTAGGTTAGTTCTACCACTCAGCTGCCATGAATTGTGCAGCAGTGAACACAGATGTCCCACCATGTAGCTTCCTACTCTAGAACCACGGGTCTTATGACGTGCCTTGGGCATGACTCCGTACAGACTCTCCAAGGCGTGGCTCTGCACATCCTTTTGTCCTCAAGCCCACTTGCTGGCCTGTTTACAGGAACTCTAAATTAACAGCCCATTCTCTAAGCAAATTCTGTATGCAATCCATTATGTGAATAAAAATATAGAATTCTAGGTGTGACCTAATTTTAAGTAGTATGTAAACTTTTACTAGTAATTGTGTAATACAGATATAGCCATAATGTCCTTCCATATTTGTAAGCATTCCACTAAAATTGCACATTTTTTTTTTTTTAGAAACAAAAGCCAAGCCACAGTGGGCATGGAGCACAGGGGAGAGCTAGCTGGGGGGCTGGCGGTGGGGGATGAAGAAGAATAAAGGACAAAGTCACACATGTAAGAAAATGACACAAAACATAACGCTTTATATGACAAGTTAATAATAATAAATAGTGCATACATTACTCTGTATAACTTCCCAACAACTTTTTAAAGGAGGAAGAAAAAGGGAGAGGCAGAGGAAGGACACCATACCATGCAGCATTTGCATATCTTGAAGACACCGTTCCCATGTGTGAGGAAGGCTTGGAGACCACCCGGGCGCTGGGGAGTCGGTACAAAGGCAAATCTTCTTGTTCTCTTCTTTGGGCAACAGCTGGAAGATCGACAAGCACGCCGGGACCTTGCACATCACTTGGAATCATCATGCCTGAAGAGTCCAGATAACAGGAATATGAGACACACTGTTAAAGGGCGTCCACTATCGGGACGACCCATTCAGCTAGGAGAGGAATGACATTAAGGTACGACGTGACAGACGTGATGCAGCAGCAGGAAGCACCGCCCGAGAACAGGTCGGGGCTGCACAGGAGTTACATCTCCAGTGTCCTCATGGGGGACAAGCAAACGAGCACCACTAGGTACTTTATCAATATCATTTCTCTATCCAAACAACTCCCTTCCGCCTTCTAATCTCACCCTAGGCCACTCTGGTCATGGGTTCTCTGGCATTTATTCACCAAAACAAAACAACCCCATTGAGTAACAACTAAGGAAGGATTCTTAAAATTTGAAAGGTTTAGTATAGAAACATCAGAATCCTTTTATATCTGTTGACACATTCTATTGTCACAGATAACTGTAAGAAATAAAAGACATTATTAGTTATAGTTTGTGAAAAGGGAAATTCAGGTTAATGATTATGATAATTTTTCTGTGTGTGTGTGTGCATGTGCAGGAGGGGTGCGCACATGCCACCATGCATGTGTAGGTTAAAAGACAGCCCATAGGACTTGCCTTTCCTAGGTCACTGGGCTTCCCTGCAGTACCTCTACCTGCTAAGTCATCTTGCTGACCTGATTCTGTATGCCTGGCCACCAAACAACGCAGGTTGCCATAATTTATTTAAAAGCTTACCTTTGTTAGGCCCAGTTCTTATTTTAATTTACTTATGGGGGTACACACAAGTGTGCAAAGATGTGTGCATGGATGCACACATCTTCCCCTACCACTTTCGGCCCCATTGCCTTGAGACAGGGCCTTTCAAAGAACTGAAGCTCACTGCTGAGTTGTCAGAGGTGCTCAGGGCCAGACTACCTTGCTTCCCAATGCTGGATTACAAGCACATATGCCCAGCTTCTCAAACAGCTGGTGCAGAGCTTATCCAGACTTTTATGCTTGTAAAGCAGGCTTTTTCGCCCATCGAGTCACCACCCCAGTCCTTTACTTTAATTCTTGTTGTTGTTTTTCAGGACAGGGTTTCTCTGTGTAGCCCTGGCTGTCCTGGACTCGCTTTATAGACCAGGCTGGCCTCGAATTCACAGTGATCCACCTGCCTCTGCCTCCCGAGTGCTGCGATTAAGGACATGCACTACCGCACCCAACTACCTTAAATCTTACTATCTCTTCTCCTTCTTCTCCTTCTCCTCCTTCTCCTTCTCCTTCTCCTTCCTCTTCTTCATTTTTGTTTTTTGAGAGAGAGTTTCACTATGTAGCCCAGGGTAACCTCAGACTCACAAATATCTGCCTGCCTCTGCCTCTTAAGGGCTGAGATTAAAGTATGTGCCACTATGTCTGGAAAAGTTTTGTTTTGTTCTTTGTTTTTAATATGTGTTTGTGGGTAAGTGCGTGTGTCCACAGAGGCCAGAAGAGGGCATCAGAATCCCTGGAACCGGCGTTATAGGTACTTTATAAGCGACTCGTTTGTTGTGGGTGCTGGAAGCCACACACTGCTCCTCTCTAAGAGCAGCAATCACTCTTAACCGCTTAGCCATATCCTCAAGCTTAATTGTTATTTTTAATTTTCAGGATGTATCTTATGCTGTGTGTGTGCACAGTGCACCTGTGGCAGTCAGGGGACAACTTTCGGGAGTGGACTCTCTGCTCCATCTCATGAAGGTCTTTGTGTCCCTGCTGCAGCGTGAACATCCACACACTTCTCCTTCTGCCTTCCATCTCAGCACTGGGATGCTGGGACCACAAGTCACACCGACGCAGTTGGCTGCTGCTTCTTTTTCTTTTAAATCTGGCTTTTTATTTGAGTTCTGCCAGTTAAACTTGGGTTTTCAGGATTACATGGCAAGTGTTTTCACCAAATGAGCCAACTTGCTGCTGCTGCTGTGCGTGTCTTCTTCATTATTATCTACCTTTTTATTTTGTGTATTTATTTGTGTGGTATGCACATGTGTACATATGTTCACATGTGTAGGCGCAGTTATGTGTTCATGTGTGGAGGCCTGAGGTGATGCAGTGTCTTTTTTGGTCACTCTCTACCTTACAGATGTTGGGTCGCTCTGTGCTCACTGCTACAGCTAGTCTGGCCACACAGCTTCTAAGGCTCAGTCCATAAGACATGTGCAAGACATGCACCTGTGTCCTCTTTTTCTTTGCTCAATAAAAGAATAACTAAGGCAGACTGAGGAAGCTGTGGCCCTTGTTAGAGGCCTGTACCCACACTAACATCAGCCTACTCATCACTAAAGTATATTTTATCCAGGGACCCAATATAAACTCTCAGCCAGTCTGTCCTCATATTTGTAAGAACATAAGGAATTCTATACCAAATGCCTTCTTGAATCTGTGTCTTTGTCATATTTCAGAGACCTGACTCTCCAGAAAGCAGGAACTGACCTGTCAGTCACAATCTGATCCACCTTTTCCTGAGACTGTCACTCACACTTGACCTGGAATGACCTGTCTGTTAAAGGACCACTCTGCATCATAGATGACCACTCCTTCTGTTCCTGATCTTGTCCAGAAACTCAGAAACAGATCGATCAAATGGCAACGCAGCAGAGGTGCGTTGAGGGGTGAAGAGGATTGCCGTGCTCAGCTGCCTTTCCTGGCTCCAGACACTGTCCCTGCCAAGTGCTAGGACCTCATTCTCAGGGTGGGGTGGGGGTGGGGGAATAGTCAAAGCGGGGCCTGACAGCTCAGGTGTTGCCTGTGAACCACAATTCAATGGGCGGGAAAGCAGTGGTGCAGCAGGACCCTGGCAGCGGCTGTAAGTCCAACCAAGGTTCCACTTGCCAGGCAATTTCCCACACAGTCTACTGTTCTGCTGTGCAAGTTAATGCCAGTTAGTTACAACTTCTCATGCCTGCTGCCCACACCTTTGCCCACTGCCACCTCTCTGGCCATTTGCCAGTGTGTGCCCATTTCTCACCTCTCAAAGTGTTTGACATAGACTTTATAGAGCTCTTCACCATGTGCTCATAATACCCACCAGCCCATAAAAGAAATCATGTCCTGGAGGTCTACAGTTCTCTGTGCCCATGTCTGTAATAGGCACAGAGGTTATGAAAAAAGGGAAGTTTTTTGTTTTTGTTTTTTAAAGTCCCCTGGATAAATAGGAGTTAATGTTCACAGAAGAGGAATGGGGAAATTTTCCCAAACTTGGTTTGGTGCAAGAACAGAGTGGCATGGAGAAAAAGCAAGAAGAACTTGCGTAGAAAGAATAAGTGGTTTGCTGGTTTGCGTAACTCAGTAACGGAAACAAAAACAAGTGAGTTGATGTGTCCCACAACCACACACAGGCAGCATGTGGCCCTCCCACCTGACAAACACTCTGCACACTGTGATAACGAAGCTGGTGACAGGGCTCACCTCCAGAAGCTTAGCTTGCAGTAAGAGACTGACTGAAAATAGGTACACACAACAGAAACCACCCCAGAGTGGGCAGTAAAATGAAAATGAATCTTGAAGCACTCATTTACAAGTTTGCTTTGACAAGCGATGGTGTGTGAGTGCTTTAAAGAACTTTGTTGGTATGTTTTTGCTGTTGTTTATGTTGGCGATGATGCCACTGTGCGCTCTGCTACCACTGAGCCACATTCGAAGCCCAAAGTCATCATTTTTGGATTAACCATGGGGTCATGAATGAGCTGTTACACAAAGGCTATCAATAAATGGCTTTAAAATTAATTGTTCTGTAAACATAAGAGGGTTGGTTGCTGAAGGAGTGGGCAGTGAGCTGCAGATCTGAGAGGGGCTCTAAGACTCTCAGATGTGAATTTTGACTTTTCCAACTGAGGGAAGAGAGGCGTGGAGAAGCTACTGGCAGATTATGGGCTTAGTACAGAGGAGCCTGGCATTCCAACAGGGGCTGCTGTTTGCTGAGCAAGGCTCTCAAGAGGAAAATGCAAATCAGAATGGAGGCAACGCAACACACCTGCTGCTGAGATGTGTGTAAGCCCACAGGACCAGCCCCAATCTAGGTGTGCCAGTCACTGCATTCCCTGACGTGTGTACTCATAAATGCTTCCTGAGCAAGGACAAGTCCAAGACGTGGAAACCTGAGCAGCTGTGCCCAGTGGTATTTTTAGGAATAACTACACACGACCTTGCCAAGTTGGTGTTCCCCCAACTGCTCTCTGAGAATCTATAGACAACGGTTCTGGGAGAGGGAATATTATTTTCTTCAGTAACAAGCTGTCCAGGCTCCCATAAACAATGCCCTGTATGTGCTTCTGTAAGAAACCTCAATGAGTGTCCCTGGGTCACTGACTGGGGGGAGGGGTGGTAGGGGGGGAAGGGGGGGAAGAGGGGTGCAGGGGAGGGGTGGTGGTGGGGAAGACATGAAAGGAAAAGGGGACTAGTTAGAGGTCAATGGAGTGGGGGGGGGGGAGGGGAACATGACCAAAATATATCAGGAATCTGAAAACATCATAATAAAACCCATTCGGTGTAATTAGTATATGGTAATAAAATCCAAGAATAATATTAAATGGGACAGAGCCCTTAAAATGTTTCCTCAAAGCCTTTAGGGAAGCTGTTTTCATGCACAGTCGTGTGGAAGTATCACTGGAGGGTGTGACTGAATGGTGATAAATTGGACAGAATTATAAAGGAAGGAAGGAGGGAGGGAGGGAAAGGGAGGGAGGGAAAAGGGGAGGGGGGAAGGTAGAAAACACAGGAAGGATTAATAAGGTCCCGAGCAGTGCCAAGACACCTAGAAATAATGGCAGTGACCAGGCCAGGGCGGTGTGTTCATCCTTGTCATAAACCATGAACAAGTAAGTAAGTACTCATCAGAAGACCACAGAAATGCAGTCAGCTTTAAAGAGTGGACTTACTAGAGGCTGGGAAAGAGAAGAGCTCTGTTCTCCTCCCAGCCATGAGCCTGAAAAGCTGCACAGACTCATCTGACCACACGGTTCCACAGTGAATGCCCGTTCTGCTCACTCTGGGGTGGACCAGCATCAGCACTGCAAGGCTTCCTCTGTGTTCCATGAGGGCTGCATTCTGTGGATTTCACTGAACACAATCTTGATCTCACACCAAACTGTCATTACTTTCTAAAGTTCTCTCCCCTAACGTCATTGTGGAGGGCTTTCCACCAAGCAAAGGCCAACAGTGGACAATAGCACAAACCCTGAGCAACATCTCTGAGCCTCAGTGTGATGACAGAGCAGTTGCACCCATGGACCACAATGCTATAACAACAGCTAGTCTTTCACTGTTGGAGGAATAAAGATTATTTTTTAAAGTCAAGGCTTCAAAAGTATATAAGAATTGATATTCTGGGATAGCAAAAAAAAAAAAAAAGCTTAATACTTTCAGAACTCTTTAATGGAACCTAAGTTATTAATGTCTAGAATCAACTATAACTTATGCTTCATAAATGTTTAAAATATGCACCTCTTTATTAATATTTTACAGCTCCACCCAGTGAGCGAGCAATTCCACTTAATAGCGTCAGAGACTTTAACTTATATTAGTAGAGACATAGCTCACAGGAGTGAGCAGGCTCACGTCCGACCTACGCTGCACACCATGCAGAACAAGGCAGAGAACTCGCAGCCTTCTCAGCACACAGAAACTGTTGAAATCTCAGCCCACGTTTTCCTGAGACAGACGAAGTAACAAACAGTTTTGAGACCAACAGCTGAGAATGAGAACGTGAGAAACACTGGGAGGAGAAGACGGGAGGGGAAGCAATGTGATTATGTTTTCATTTCAGAACATTAGAAGCAGCATGATGACTGTACATGTGACAGTATGATACACCATGTATAAAGCAAAAAGCTTACGGACTGAAAATCGCCTCACTTGGGCGTCTAAGAATCAAAGCTCACGCACCTAAGTCCAGCCTGCTGCTTGAATGAAGGGCCTCCATGTCATCAAATCCGCCGTGCTGACCGGTTCCTTCAGAGGAGGGTATGGGCGGCCGGGAGTCAAGGCCAAATGTGTCTTTCATCTTGGAAAAGGAAGAAAACCAGAAATTTGGCGTGTTAGGAAGCAATAAGAACACTGCAGTGCTGTTCAGACAAGATGGCGGAACAACGGGAAACTGGGCTGCAAGCTGCTGTGTGCGCTGCGCCCGCATCCCGGGGGGAGGGGATTACTATGCTATGAGCTGCAACAAATGTTGCATGAGCCTGGACTGACTCGGGAACCCTGGATATTTAGGAAGAGATTTGTCTTTGGAGCATTAACAAATGGATATAAATGAGCACATTCCAGAGCAACAAAAATAAATAATAAACAAAGACCTGGCTGTCAACCAAGTCACTTGGTGATACACACATACAGCATCCCAGACGGGTTCTTCTGACGCCCAGGACACTGTTGCTCCCTCTTGGACTTTGCGCTGCTTCCCTGGCACGCTTGTTTTGTTTGGTGCCTGTACTTATTTTTGTTTTCCAGACGTGGTCTCCCAGAGCAGCCCACACTGGCTTTTAAGCCTTCCAGCAGCTGGCCTATAGGTACATGCTCGATGCCTGCCCTACGGACTGGCCCAAAACAGCACGTACAGACTGACAAGCACTGCTGACAACTTAGTGCCCTTTCCTCTGTCTTCCCTTTATAGCTATGTATTTTATGGATTTTTTAAAAAAAAGTTATACTCTTCCAGAATGCTAAAGCACGTGTGCCTTTGCCCAAGTTAAAATCGAAATGCTCAGAGGTTAAATAGTGAGGTGCTTGAAACACAACAGGTACAGAAAGATAACGCTGACCTTCGAGCTGCTTCTTACAAGAAGCCAGAATGGAAATCCCCTCGTGAAAAACACTCTCCCTGAAGGAGGAGGAAGACGGACGAGCAGCTGAGGCCTCAAGCCTTTCCCTGACAAGTCAGTGTCTGAGGAGCTGATTCCAGCTCCTTCGGCTCCTCCCTAATGAGGCTCCCATGCTGAATAAACCTGTGAGTAAGTATGTATGCTTTTCTCATGGTCATCCATTTTGATGCAATCAGGGCGCCTGCAAGCTTGGAACCAGGACTTGTCTGCCCCCACGGCTCCCAAGTGGAAGTGTTAGAAGGCAGGCCTCCAGTAAGGTAATCAGGCCACGGAAGCAAAGCCTTAATGAAGGAAGTCAGTGGGAAAGAAAAAGCCCAATAAGAGCTTGTCCCAGAATTTCTTCTCTGTCTTCTTTCACTATCTTCTGATCTCCTGGTCCTCTTTCTCAGGACCCTGTCACTGAAGAACAACTTGGGAATGGGCCCGGTCACGGCTCAGTAGCTAAAGGCATGTACAGCTCTTCCTGAAGTTGGGTTCAGTACGCAGCACCACGTGGAAAGCCAACATGTGGCACATGAGAGAACGTTTTTGGAAGCTGTGAGTTGCTAAGCAGATAATTTACACTAAAGACATCACATATTTTGAAGTTAAAAAAAAAAGCCATTCTTTAGAGCTTTCCTTAGACGGCTGAAAACAGCAGCTTTGGCTGGCCAGGTGTCACATGCCCACGATCTCAGCACCTGAGATCTGGAGCAAGTCTATTTCAAGGATGATGATCTTAAAAAAAAAAAAATCACAAAGAACAGGAAGTGGGGGGAGATGCCAAGAAGCCACTTGTGGGAAGTATGCTGTCACATGTCAATGCGGCAGGGTCTACTCCCAGGAAGAACAGTAGGCCTAGTACACATGCCAGCCTGCGATGGCAGCACCTTCGACACCCAACAAATAAACATTGTCACAAGATTCTGTACCTCAGGCTGTACCTTAAAAGCTCATTTGTGTTTCTTATTTGTTCTTCCCACAGAAACAATGCTCTTGTTCTCTGATAATGTATTCTCTCACTTAACAGGTACTCTCCAAGGTCTGAGCCAAAAGGGGAAGAAAAGGTTTCCCACTGAGACCCACAGAGGGCAAACCACTCTGCCTTCATGAGGAGGTCTGCCACACAGCTGCAACACCAGTGGGCCTTGAAGAGCTTATGCTAAATGAAATAAAAGCCAGACATACAACGACAATTATCGCAACTTTCCTCCTAGGAAGTGATCAGATTTTTTAAAAATTTGTTTTTCGGTTTTTTGAGACAGTGGGCAGAACTGCAGCATGTGCCAGGGGACGATGGGCCAGGGGAAGGCACTTACCGATTGGTGGGCTCAGTGTTTCCATGTAGGAAGACACTGGAGATGGGCAGCGAGAGGTGGGGGTCACCTAACAGTGCAACTGTATTTAATGTCACCAAACTGTATGTGTAAAAAGCATGTAATTTAGGCATGAACACAATTTAGTGGTGGTGATGGGGGGAGCAACACAGATGCAGACATTTTCATAGCTCATCCTTTACCTCAAATGAAAGTAGGTGGGTGGTAGAGAAGGATCAACGATGGATGTCTCAAGTATTATTTATTTACCACAAATACAGCCTTACCACGACAGAAGCAGTGATGTTCCTCTACTCTCTTGAGGGTAACCATAAATAAATGCTGGGAACTACATGTTCACCAGACGTTTGAATACAGTTCTAAGTCCTCTCAGAGACTGTAACGTTATATCATAATTGCTAACAGTATAGCGTAGATATCTTAGTTTAATTGGAAATCAGAAATGTTTAAGTACTAACATTACACAAGTAGAAAACTCCACACGTGACTTAATATGACAAGAGTACAGGTCACTACAAATACTGTACAAAGTCACTGTGAGGTTAAACAAGTACATATGAAACAGCAAACAAATGCTGGTTTTGGACTTAGCTCTCACTCCTAACATACTTCACTACATAACCTGCAAATCTCCCATTATGTGCATCACTTCTGGTCCTAAGCCCTTCAGGTCAGGGATACCCAACCTAAATTGGATCATGGGTAACACGATGAGGTATGGTTGCAGAAGCCCGTCGGTACCAAGCAGCAGGCAAACACTCAAGCCCACTCTGCTATCACTGTAGTGGGGGAAAGAGTTAACACAGCATGGGAAAGCAAGTAATATTTGAAGAAAACCAAGTGGTGGCCGTTCAGAATATATCAGAGCTGAAAGAATCTCCATCAATACGTCCTATAACCTTAAATCACACGATTCAATGTGAGAAGAGGCAAAAACCTATGAATACATATATTTGGCTATTTTAATCTACAACTATAACAATTTATGTGTGAAAATGGACCAGTACTTTGGGCTGATTTTTATTTGGAGGTGTAAGTTACTCTTTCTCTATGAGAAAATGGGTCTACCAAGCAAGAACGACTGAATTACAGGAATTCAGAAAGAGAAACAAGAAGGAGGTTTAGGCATTGCACTGGTCTGAGTGAGGATGTCCCAGTGGGCCCAGAGGTCTAAAAGCTTGGTCCCCAGTTGGTGGTGCTGTCTGGGTAGGTTTAGGACACGTGGCCTTGCTGGAGGAAGTGCGCCACATGGGGAGAGCTCTGAGGTTGTAAAGCCAGGTGCCAGTTCTCCCTCTGTCTGCCTGTCAGCTCTCATTTTCTAGGTCCCGCCAGCATGTTTGCCACTTGCTTTCATCATGGTCTCTAACCTTTTGGAACTATAAACCAAATAAACTTTTCTATAACTCACCTTGGTGATGGTATTTTTGTTGTTGTTGTTGTTGTTGTTGTTTTGTTTTTTTGTTTTCAAAGCAAGAGAAAGTAACTACTATGGACAATTATTCACCAGCCCAGAAGTTAAGATGCATACCCTTCACACTGTAAGCACGGACTACTGTCTTGAACAAGCCTTTAATAGAAACCACGTTATCAAAACACACAACCTTGGTTAGACATGGATGTCAGTTTGGCACAATCCACAGTTACCTCAACTAAAGAACTGCCTCACAGATACTGGCTTGTGGCATGTCTGTAAGGGCACAGCCCATGGTGGTGGCCCTATCTCTACTGCGCTGTGTAAGAAAGCTAGCTGGGTAGGAGCCAGAGAGCATGCCAATAAGCAGTATTTCGGCTTCACTTCTCGCTTGAGCTCCTGCCTTGACAGCCCCCAGTGATGGGCTGTGACCTGGAGGTGTAAGCTGAGGCCAACCTTTCCTGACCAGGCTGACTTAGGTCAGCGTTTGTCACAGAAGCCAAGAGCAAACTAACAGGTACGAATTAAAGAACTGCCTCCTCTTCAACGCTACGTAGAAATGAAGATGATGTACTGAGAAAGTGTGGAATGATCTGAAAGTTGTGAACAGAGACAGACATTAAATATGCACTGAAATAATTTGAATAAAATTATAACTAAGTGCACACATATGTAAGAAATTCAGCCAGATGCAACATATAAGATATGAATGTTTGACTAAATGTATCAATTAAGTATTCTAAGTTAAGTACCAACATGAACCAATACTTCAAATTGTGTTTTATTTAAATGAATAGAATTTTTCTTTTTATGTGAAAAAGCAGCCATAACAAGAGTGTGTGTACACGTTGGGTAATCTCTGATTCTAGTATGCTTATGTACGTGAATATTCAGTATGAAACTGAGCAATTAGGATCCAGGGAAGTGCTGGCAGACTGAGAAAAACTATTGTCATTGGAGTATACCAGGGAACTCTGTGTCACTACATCCTGCATCCAAGATCATTTACAGATTAAAAACACTTGTTCCCTGGTAGGCTGTCCAGAACCTTCTGCTGTGGCGAAGCCTTGAGTCTTCATCAATACAGCTACTAGGCAAGAGTTCCTTGCCTGGCAGAGGGACCTACAGGATCTTCAGGAGAGAAGGAGATGTACACGGGAGGCAAGGGAGCAGGCCCGGTTTCTGCTGCTCGTCACACAGAGGGACCAGCCTGAGCACAGAAAGCCAAGGACCGGTGTGAGCACACCACCTGTACTCCTTTAAAAAGATGTCCTCTAGGGCAGGCAAGGTGGGCCAGTGGGTAGAAGAACCTGCTGATCTTGCAAAGGACTCGGATTCAAATCCCATCACCCACACAGCAGTCTACAAGCATCTGTAAGTTCAGTTCCAGAGGATCTGGCTTCCTGTGCTAGCCTCTGCAGGCACCAGCCATGCACGCTGTGTATAAACATGCATACAGGCGAAATACCTAGACACATAATAAAGTTAAAACCACGCTTGAATCAAAACGTCATCTGTAATAACTTTCTTCTCATTTGTCTGAAAATTAATTTAGGCCAGAAAATAAACAAAAAACCAAACCAAACCAAAACTTCAACAGGCAACTAATTAATTATAATTTTATTTGAAAATCTAGTTTAGTGGTGATTTAATAGTAAGGTTAACCTATTAAAAGGTAATGCTTCCTGCCAAGTTGTAAGCAGGCAGAGTCTCAAATGTGAAAGTAATTCTCTGCCATACACTACTGCTGCATCACATAAAGGAAGGAGAATGCTGTGAACAGCAAACATATAAACTATAATATATTGGGTGTTAATTTTGTCTTGATTTGATCTGACAAATATGCTACACACACACACACACACACACACACACACACACCAAAAAAACACATATTCCCATTTCCCTAAGGGTTAAAAGAAAATTTAAGGATTAAAAGGGCTCTTTATTGAACTGAGAAATTAGAAGAAAAATGCCACACACACATAACAAAAAAGCATAGTGAAAAGCCACCAGACAAGCAAACTAACCGCAGCTCAGGATTCCTGAGATGTGGTGTGATACAAGGATGACCTCACAGACACAGCTACGCTCCTGGCAGTGCATCTTGCCTTCTAACTGTGAAAAGCCCATTTCATTTCCGCTTTATCTGTGGGAGTACTAAGGTGAGGAGGGAGGCAGAGCGGGGAGGAGGTGGAGGCTGTGTAGCAAGGCCGTACCATGTCTGCGGTGCTGTAGCCATACTGCGGCATCTCCTGGGGACATGCACCCCTCATAGTCTCCGCATCGTGACACTCTGGTACTTCGCCCCCTGAGAGGTTAGCATGCAGCCACTGTGCGCCAATCTGTAGTTCCTGCGTGGGAGGCACCTGTGTGACTTCCTGGATGTGTGGTAGTGGCTGTAGCTCCATGGCCCGGAGGTGCTCCTGATAGAGCTCATATTCCTCGTCGACAAGCATTTCTCTTTCCTCGCCCCCTCCCTCCAGTGGCGGGCTTAGAAATTCATGCATTTCCCAGGCTTCTGAGCTGCTGTCCACGTCCTTTTGTTGGAACTGCAAAGACTTTCCCAAATCCAGAAAAGGTTCATCCACAAGTTCTTCAAGATACGGCTCATCTCTAAATCCCTGTAAAGAAAAGATTTTTTAGAAAGTTGAGCTCCACTTGTCTTAAAGCTGCGCTAGACCCCTCAACCCAACCACGTGCCAAGCCTTAGCCAATGCATAAGAAACACCTGTTCCTCCGTATCACCGAACAGGAAGAAGCTGCAGCTCACTCTGTACAGCCCAGGAAATGGACGTAAAGCGGCAGAGCCGGCCATTTGCAAGGTAAACTATTTTGAAAGATTCACCATACGCTAACTACCCGACAATTGTCCATCACAGTGAGAAATCTGGTTAAAATGCTGCCCCACACATGTAACTCATCCCCAGCACAAAGTGTAGTTCATAAATGGAGAGTCACTTCCTACTTAGGGCAGCAAAGACGGAAAAGCTCAGGGGAGTCAAGCAGGACTAACTCTGGAAGCCACGGCTATCTGACAGTTCAGAACACTTTCTTATGTTTCTGAGTGACAGGGGATTGAACCCGAGGCCTTGCACATGCCAGACAACACTCTACTCTGAGCTATACCTCTAGCCCTTAAAAAGAATTCCTTTCATAAATTAAAGGCATCACTGTATGTCAAGTACTTTCCTTTTACTAAGCCAAATAACAGAAACAAGATGTTCCCCTACACTGAGAATGAGAAAGAGGAAGAAATACAGTGTAGCTTTTGCTGAGCCTCTGGCCTAAGTCTGGTGAGCCCGTGGCTGCTGCTGAACGCATGGCTGCCTGATTCCCTACAGACCAACACTCATTCCTCCTGCAAGCCCCACCCACGAGGCACCACCTAGTGTACCCGCCCCTGTGTTGTCTTTGAATAACTCAATACCACAGGCTGAAGCTTCATATTGAGACAGTAAACCAACACTGCAACCTGGGTCAAAAACCAACCAGAGCCAGAAGGATACATTTGAAAACACCATAACTATACAATGCTAACACAAAATGTCTAAATTTTCAAGAGTGTCATGGACATTAGGGGATGCCTGTTAGCCTGAGACCCTGTACATACATGTCTGTAGCATTACTAAACAATGGCTATAAAGTACACTTTAGGAATAAAAAGGGAATAATATATATATTGTTTATGACTGTAACACAAAAGGGGTTTGAGTAGACAGTCTTTGGCAAGTATTCAAATATGAAATTGCATGTTTAGCTCCATCCTCTACTGCATTTTACATGGATGTCTGTTTTCAATGATACATTCTTTCTCCCAAATTTTAGGCTTATATTAATGTGTGTGGTTTTTTGTTTGTTTGCTTGTTTTGTTTTGTTTTATTTTTTTTTATTTTTCTTTTTTTTTGAGACAGGGTTTCTCTGTGTAGCTTGGCTGTCCTGGACTCCCTTTGTAGACCAGGCTGGCCTCGAACTCACAGTGATCCGCCTACCTCTGCCTCCCGAGTGCTGGGATTATAGGCGCCACCACGCCCAGCTAATGTTTTAAAATATGGGTTTATCCTTTTAAAAATATTTTCAAATATCTTTACATTTATTTATGTATTTATTTGGGTGGTGGAAGGCACGTGTCTCAGCGCATGTGTGGAAAGCAGAGGACAACGTGTGGAGTGAGTTGTACCCTTCTACCTTGTAGGCTCTGTGCAGATATTGCGCTCCAGTCAGGACTGGTAGCCAGTGCCTTCACTGAGCCGCTTAGCTAACCCTGGTGTTTGCTTTCTGAAAATGCTTTGCATCTCTGTCATTAAAGAGACAACGTAAGACTAAATAGCCAAGTGAGTGGGAACAAGCTGTGTCTTCTTTATAGTAACTTTAACTAAAAAAAAAAAAAAAAAGATTCAAATGACAAATAGCTTTACCAAATACCTTGGGTGCCTCGAGGATTAAAGATGAATGCATCTCATGAACAGCTTCTGGAGACTCGCTGTTGTCTTCATTGTTGTCTGAATGTGAAATAAAGTAACCTTCTTCCTTCTCATCTTCCTGAAAATAAAACCACTTTTGTGATCAAGAAATTCTTCAGCTTCAGCTTCTCTCCAGACAGTTCTCATCCAGTGCAGTCACTCAACAAAGTCTACGCAAAGTTTATCACAAAGCAAACTTCCACCCCCCCACACAAAACAAAACAAACAAAAAGAAAACCCTTGGACCAGAACTTATCAACTGTTTCTGTAAAGAAAAGCCAGTCACCAGAAAAAGCCCTTGCAGGTACAGCTAAGACATGATCCATGCCAAGCACAGGCTTAGGTATGTTAACACACTCACGTGCTTGTCATGCACAGACACGCTAGATGAGGCAAGGCAGTGCCAGTCACTCAACAGTTCCACATCCAGAATCTGGCTCAAGAGCCATGTTCTCAATTACCATTCCACGTAACCCCCATTCTACATATCAGCAAGGTGGGTGGCGAGGAGGACCACAGAGCGAGCCACAGCTCTAGAGCCAAGGGCTGCAGGGCCAGTGTGTCCTGCCTAGTGCTAAAGACACAGTGTAGTTTTTAAAGCCAATTCATTGGGTTTTTTGTATCCAGTATGTTTGAGCTACGTTTGCAGAAGAAAAGGAAAATGCTATCATGTATAAGATGACAATTTATCATTGTAGTTCTATGAGTTTGGTTATTATATTGCTTAATACTACAGAAGTAATTTTGTTCTACTACACATCGATAGTCTTCCTGTCCCTGCCTGACTTTGGCTCTTCTTACTTATGTTCTTCCTGCCTTCACTGGGAATCACAGGCACATCACACCACGTCCTGTTTACTGAGGGTACACTACCATCCCAGTCACTTTCCCTTAATCTTGGCCTCCCATCCCTCACTGTTCTGGCAGCCTCAGACACTAAGGAAGCGATGTGAGCCACGTCCCACCTCACAGTGAGGCTACAAACCCCTCTCTGGCCTCAGCTTCTACATCACTTCCCCTCCCCCCGCAGGAAGCAGCACAGGAAGTAGACTCTGTGGAATAGGCTCCATGTTCTCATACTGCCTCAAATCTCGAAAGCTGCTTAAAAGCTACTTAAAGGGCAAGGCTATGTCGCATCTGTCCTATAGGGCACATGTGCTAAGGATTTTCCCATACAGCCATGATAATCTAGCAAATAATTATCAGATAAAATACTTGTTCCAACCTAAAA